>NC_082684.1:168768019-169015800 GCF_949987515.2 Delphinus delphis
CGTTGCTAAAAAAAGTACACTGTTATTGCTGAAGAGAATTATATAACAATTTTATATAAACATGTATATGATTATTTAATTAAGATGTTAAAATTTTAATATTTTGGTTTTAAATACATATGTAAATATTTGCAATAGAGAGAAACAGAATTGGAAAAATATGGGCAGAGTGTCCTGGAGGATTGACTGAGAAAGAAAAAAAAAAAACTCAAAGCAAATAAGATGTGAGTCTTTGGCCAGCAAAGCAAAGAGAAGAGAGAATGATTAGGGTTTAGGGTAAGACAACTCACTCTCTTTCCTCAGTAAAATCAGTAGAAATTTAATGGTGCTGAATTGTGGATTTAAAAAAGCTGATTTAATGGCCTGAACTGAAAGAACGGGTCATGGATTCTTGGGAGATGGCAACAATAGCTGTTAGCAGATCAAAATTCAGGAGATGAATTGATTGCAACAAAGAGGGCAATTCCATAGCAATGTGGGGCATTTCGACAAGGCCATTTTAAACAATCAGTTTTGACATCACTGTATGAAAATGACCCTATCAAGGTGTAAAGCCATATTTTAAAGCTATAACCCTGCCTCTTCACCTAGCCCAACCCGCCAAGACTATGGGGCCCTTTTATTCATTTTTTTGTATTGTTGCAACTATTGTTTTGTTCTTTTAGTTTAACTACATTTTATTCATTTTAAAGATACTTAAAACTATTTTTATTATTAGTACCAATACTGAATTATATAACATAAGCATAATATATCAATAGTGTTTTAACTTATAATCAGAAAAGACAATAAAGATATATTTTGCAACCCAAACCCAGTAACGTACCACTGATGGTTTTTCAAATGGGTTATAACAAGTTAAGGCAATTTGTCCCTTTGGACAGAGGCTGAAAATATACCTGGTGGTATTAAAATGTGATGGTTGCTGTTGGATGGAAGATCTGCATAACTGAGTAAACCAATATTTTCCAAATGACCAATGCGTGATCACAAAAATCATTCATGATTAAAGAGCCACTGAAAGTGCAAGATAGGCAACTAAGCTTTAAAGAGATGAGAAGTTCATGGAGGTGGTTGCAGAGTCTGCATTTCAACTCCTTGTTAAGAAGCTACTACTTGTTGGTTACACTGAGCGTCAAAGAAGAATTATCCAAATTATCCAAAAAATTATCCACAATTTTTTTGGATAAAAATTACCCACAATTATCCAAAAAGGTGATTAAAACACTATTCTCTTTTCCATTAACAACAAAAAATATCTTTTTCAGAATTTATAGATTTTGAACACTTTTATTGAGATATAGTTCAAATACCATAAAATTCACCTTTTTAACATGTATAGTTCAGTGATTTAAGTATATTCAGAGGTACGTGCAACTGTTATCATAGTCAATTTTAGAAAATTTTCACTATCTCAAAAAGAGAACCCTTATCCTTCAGCTACCTTTCACCCATCCTTCATCCCCCCAGCTCGCCACAACTGCAAATCTAATTTTTCTCTCTATAGGTTTGCCCATTCTGGAAATTTCATATTAATTGAATCATATGATATGTGGTTTTTTGTAACTGGCTTCTTTCACTAAAACAATGTTTTCAAGATTCACCCGCGTCATAGTATGTACCAGTACTTCATTACTTTTCACAGTCAAATGATACTCCATTGCATGGACAGGCACGTACGTTTTATCCATTCATCAGCTGAGGGACATTTGAATTGTTTCTACCTTTTGGCTGCAATGAACAATGCTGCTGTGAACACGGGTGTACAAGTTTCTTTGTGGACATACTTTTACTTCTCTTGGGTCTTCATCTAGGAGTGAAATTGCTAGGTCGTATGTTTACTCTAAGTTTAACCATCTAAGGAACTACCAGACTGTTTTCCAATGTGGCTTCACCAACTTAAATTCCCACCGTCAGTGTATAAAGGACTTCTCCACATCCTTTACAACACTTGTTATTATTTGATGTTTTGATTATAGCTATCCTAGTGAGGATAAAATGGTATATTATTGCTGTTTTGATTTGCATGTACTTAATGATTAATGATGTTGAGCATGCTTTCATGTGCTCATTGGTCATTTGTATATCTTTGGGGGAAAAGTGTTCAGATACTTTGCCCATTTTTATGTGAGTTATTTGTCATTTCATTATTGAGTTGTAAGAGTTCTTATACATTTTAGATGTAACTCCCTTATCAGATATGTGATTTGCAAATATTTTCTCTCATTCCGAGGATTCTGTTTTCACTTTCTTCATAGTATTCTTTGAAGCACAAAATCATTTTCTTGATAGTATCCTTTGAAGCACAAAAATTTTAATTTTAATAAAGTCAAATTTGGCTATTTTCTTTCTTTTGTTGCTTATACTTTTTGGTGTCATAGAAAAGAATCTATTGTCAAATCTGTGGTCATGAAGATTTACTTCTTTGTTTTATTCTAAGAGTTTTATAGTTTTAGCTCTTACACTTAGGCTTCTGATCAATTTTGAGTTAATTTTGTATGTGAGATAAAGCTTCCAACTGCATTCTTTTCATGTGGCTATCCAGTTGTGTGTCACCATTTGTTGAAAAGCCTATTCTTTCCACATTGAATGATTTGCGCCCTTCTCAAAAATCAGTTCACCATTTTTTAGATGGTGAACTGGGTTTATTTCTGGACTCTCAATGCTATTCCATTGATCTCCATGTCTTTCCTTATGTCAGTACCACACTGTCTTCATTACTGCTCCTCTGTAGTAAATTTTTAAATTAAGATATGTAAATCTTCCAACTTTATTTTCTGTTTTCAGGATTCCTTTGCCTATTCTGAGTCACTTGCAATTCCACATGAATTTCAGAGTCACCTTGTTAATTTTTACAAAGAAGCTAGGCTAGAATTCTGATAGGGATTGCATTGAATCTTTAGATCAATTTGAGAAATATTCCACCTTAAAATTAAATCTTCCTGGGCTTCCCTGGTGGCGCAGTGGTTGAGAGTCCGCCTGCCGATGCAGGGGACACGGGTTCGTGCCCCGGTCCGGGAGGATCCCACATGCCGCGGGGCGGCTGGGCCCGTGAGCCATGGCCGCTGAGCCTGCGCGTCCGGAGCCTGTGCTCCACAACGGGAGAGGCCACGACAGTGAGAGGCCTGCGTACCGCAACAACAACAACAACAACAACAACAACAAAAATTAAATCTTCCAATCTATGAAGCCGAATAATTTCCATTTATTTAGATCATTTAAAATTTCTTTCAACAATGTTTTGTAGTTTTCAGAGTCTGAGATTTGCACCTCATTGGTTACATTTATTCCTAAGTGTTTTATTCTTTTTATACTATTGTAAATGGAATTGTTCTCTTGATTTCATTTTCAGATTGTTTATTGCAAGTGTATAGAAATACAACTGATTTTTTATACTGAGTGTATCTTGTGACCTTGCTGAATTCTAATAGTTTTAGTGGATTCCTTAGAATTGTGTCTCTACAGGATCATGCCGCATGCAAATGGAAAGAGTTTACTTTTCTCTTTACAATCTGGATGCACTTTATTTCTTTTTCATCCCTCATTTCCTTGACAAGCACCTCCAATACAAAGTTGAATAGAAGTGGTGAGAGCAGACACTCTTGCTTTGCTTCCGACCACAAGGAGAAGAAATCAGTCTTTCAAATTTAGCTGATTTTTCATGGTGCTCCTTATCACACTGAGGAATTTCACTGGTATTTCTAGTTTGTTGAAGTGTTTTTTTTTTTTAATTGAAGTATAGTTAATTTACAATGTCGTGTTAGTTTCGAGTGTACAGCGAAGTGATTCAGTTATACATACATATATGTATATATATACACACACATCTATATATACACATTTGTTATGTGTGTATGTGTGCTTCTAATATGGCAAATGGTCCCCCCATTTATAGGCCCTACTTACCCGTTTCTTTGTACACGTGGACATTTTTGATATTCTTGACATTATACGCAGCAACTCTGGGTACTAGTCACCCTCCACCCACACCCGGGGGTACTTTGGGGGCTTGTTCACTTTATTTACTTGTGTTTTTGTTTGGGGACTGACTGGATTACTGTGGTGGCGTCCTTGCTTCCTCACCTCAATGTGAAGCCTCAGGGGGCATGGCCCTGGGTATGTCCACAGTCATGTTGGGATGGCAGTGTTTCAGTCAGGGCTCTCTTTGTCTCTTATTATCTGCACACTCTGCTCACTTGTCAGTATTTGAGGTATATTCTGACGCTGTAGGAGGGCTCCTCCCTACAGTTTCTTTCCCCAATTCACTCCTGCAAACAACTCAGTCCTCAGTTTAACCTCTATTGCCAACGAATCCCCCAACCTCCCCCTAGGCACCCATCATCACGACCTCCACTGCTTGTGAGAGGGTCCTGAGGCTTGAACTTCTCCTCACTCTGTTTCAAAAGAAGGCAGCTCTTTGGGAAGAGAATACAAGGTGTTCCAGGGCCTCCTTTTCTCCTCCCAGGCAAAATCTCTGTGCCATGTCTCCGGAGCTGGGGACGAGACAGTGCGTGCTTCTCTCTTTGTGACACCATAGCTCTGGGAGCCTAGTACTCAGTGCAGGAGACAGGGCAATACCCTCAGGTCTTGTTGGCTTCTCTCTGAGTGTGGAACCTCCATCTTTCCATATGAGACAAGGACAATCAAGACTCGTGTGTGTGTGTGTGTGTACATACACGTATTGTTAAATATATATTAATAATTTACATATAATATATAATTATAAAATAATGTAACAATTTAAGCCATTTAATATATATATGTATTAATAATTTTGACCAGTTTTGCTGGGAAGGGGGTCTCATGCTGTCGTGTCAGAGGTGGAACCTCATTTTTAAAGTGGCTTTGCACTATTGATACTATGTATAAAATAGATAACTAATGAGAACACACTGTACAGCACAAGGAACTCTACTTAATGCACTGTGGTGACCTAAATGGGAAGGAAATCCAAAAGAAGAGGGGATATATGTGTACGTATAGCTGATTCGCTTTGCTGTACAGTAGAAACTGATACAACATTGTAAAAACTATACTCCAATAAAACTTAATTTTAAAAAATAAAAATAAATAAAAACTTGGATGGGAGGACAAAAAGAAAGTCAGGCGCATTTATCTAAATGTTATAATGCTACTCTTCCGAAATTTGTTTCTTAAGCATAAACTATGTGTGTCTTAAAATAAATAAATAAATAAAATAAAGCGGATTGGCCTCCAGATGGGCTCTTAGTCCTATTCTCCAAAGCCAAAAATGTTTCTTTATATATGAACTGTGTTATTGAGAGAGAGGTTATTGCAGATATCTTGTGCAACCTGAACGGCATGTTGCTCTAACTCATTGTCTCTAGTTATGTATTATTGAATGTAAGGGAGAAATCTGAGAAGTCGTGATGTGGAGCTTTCAAAATATAAGTGACTTCTCGGAGAAAAAGCAGATAGTTTGCTCAGAGCAGCTGGAGGTCTGTTTTGGGGGTGCGGGTCTGTGGCTGAACTTGGCTGTCAGTGACCTGAAGTCTGTCTGCGCATCTCTGACTCTGCATCCTTGACCCACACCTGATGCTCACTTTATAGGCTGTAGGTCTGAAACTGGTAAGAAAGGCTCAAGGATAGGATGGCTTTGCACATACGTAACTAATATAAAAGCTTATCTTGTAATATTTTAGTTTTTTAAGTTGGGTCAAAATGTCACTGATCAAAATACCCTGTGACAGTGTAAAGTGCCTGGTATTGAAATGGTAGCAGTGGAAAAACAAGGTCGCAGAGGTTACAGACGTTTTCCCAGAGAGGGTATTTTTGGCGGCCTGTGGATTTTGGTAGCTTGGGTGTGGGAGGGGAAGGATTGAGGAAGGCATGCTAACGAGACGAGCAGTGTACCTTTCGAAGAGGATCAACTTCAAGGAATCCAGGAGAGTCTAGAAAACATGAGGAAACTGAGGCACATGTCTCCAGCATCAAACACGTCCTGAGGGGGCCTGATTTTTACAAGCTAATGTCACTTAGGAATCCTCAGTGACTCTTTGGAGTCCACAGTAAATATTAGAAGACTGTGGTATCTTGAATCTCTGTTAGTAAGATCTTTCTCTGTAACTTTCTGCAGATTTTAAATATTTCCAGGAGGGCTGGAAGAGAAGAATATAACACATACCATGGCAGTATTCCACGGAACTACCTGCTGTGGAGAATTACTAAAAAAAAATACGATGGAGTGAAACGTTACTCTATTTAATTACTGTAAAAAATAAAATATAAAATACCAGTCAATTGCCCATGTCAAGTTAGACTATAACTGATGTTAACTCCTGAGAATTACTGAATAAATGTGGAAGTGCGGGGGTTGCACCATTCCTGCTCTCATTAAACCCCAGTGAACTCCCTGTCCTCTTATGTCAGATGTTCAACATTTATCACCTTAAGTGTGAAGAGCCTCTCAGCTTTCCAGCACTAAACAAAGATAAATACTTAGAATGAAGTGTTTTCTTGAAGGTTTTAACTTTACACAATAGAGGGGGTAGATACATGGTATTTTTCCTACTGTAGTTAGAGATGCATCAATGTTTGTTTAGAGAAACGGGTTCTTCTCAAACATAGCCCACAAATTGAGATAGAAACACTCCCAATTTACTGTTCACTATATACATATACACACCTACTTGTATGCATACACAGATGCATACATATATATACGTACATATATATATCTACACACACATACGGCTTATATATATGTGTGCCTGTTTGTATGTAAGCAAAAGACCAACAGTATCTATTAAGTGACTATTCGTTACTTTACAGCTAACATAGTCCCATAATCTTTTCCATGATGTTTTATACCGCTCAGGACCCACAGGTCCTGTATAGAAAGGTCATCCAGCACCTTCCACTCTGCAGTATGACAGTGGCTCAGTCAAGTTAAAGGATGACAAAGTGAGAATCAAGGAGAGAGCTGGAAAGGGCCGCAAGCCATTCAAACTTCATTTGTCAAATTGGAATGCCTTGAGTTGGCATGTGGTTCTTTCAAATAATAGTACGATTTTAGGAATCATTTTAATGATTACTTCGTGACAAAGTGTCCAACATTCTCCTATTCACTATTCTCTCAATGGTCATCTGTGAATCTATTTTTATTTTTAAATAATATATGTGCAGCATATACTTCATTAGGAAGGACATTAAGAGAGGTTTCTGATGAGAATAAAGTGAATTCAGACATTTATTCCAAATAAGACCAGATGTTTTCCCAGGAGTCTTGCATTCCTAACCACAGGCCAGATTTGAGTGTTAGGTCTCAAAAACTAAACACACTGGGCTTAATGCAAATTAAATTAGAACGAGAAAAGTAATTATCCAGGACTTACAATGGCCAAGTAAAGAAACGAGATGACCGTCCTTCGTACACGGAGGTGCTGTTGATATGCTATTCACAAGGTACATTCCTCGGAGATATTTTTCTTGGGCTGTAGTTGTGAGGAGTCCTGCTGAGCTAGCCAGGTCCTCTCAGGCTTCCTGTCCCCTTAGTCCTAAAGGTATACTTGAGAAAACAGCTGGATGGGCTTAAGGACGAACTTCCTTCACAAAAACTGCCTGACAGGAGATGTGGCTTACTCAATACATCCACAAAAATCAGGAGTGGCCTCTGTGCTGAAAATAGTCCTGCTAGGTGGGAGGCCAGTGAGGCCAGGCTGACAAAATGTAGGGCAATCTCGGTCCAACAAACCATGCTGAAAAGATTTTCTGCTCTCCTTTCTCTTTTGACTTCTTTTTGTTTGTTTGTTTCCATAGGAATTTGGCAGGGAAGGGAGACGGAGGGGAGGGCAGCAATGATTTATTGCCTTTGCTTAACGTTGATTCATTTATTTATCCGAGCAAGTACTGATCTCACATCCTGAAGATTTACTGCACAGTTGAACAGGGTAGAGGATAATCCAGGGCACGCTGGTGGGAACCCATCGTAATGCTGAAATCTAAGTCTAGGTCTAATTCCCATGTAAATCAAGCTTGCTCTTGACATTGTTTTTGTGCTGTGGGAGACCCGATTTTGTTTGGGTTATATCTGAACTGACTGTATCGTAATAACAGGCCAGTCTATGACAGGATTAAACTTCATCTCCAGGAAGGCATTCAGTCTTAGAGGTACAGAATTTTAGACCTGGAAAAGTTATCTGATTTAAGTTCCTGACTTTATACATAGGAAACTAAGCAACTTGCCCAAGGTCACACAGCCCATTTACATCTCTCCCCAGATAACACGACAGATTTTAGTCTCTTGGAAGATGAACTTTTCACTAGACCACAAAAAGGGCCGGCTCCGGAAGCTAAGATTTCTTTGCCTTCAGACCTGGTTTGGACAGTTTTTCTTGAACAACCAGGACACTACAACAAGCTTCCTTGAATCTTTCAGTAGCCACGCATGATAGGAGGTAGAGATCTCAAAGGGTAGCGCTCCGGGACACATCTTCTGATAACACGATTTTCCAGAAAATATTCTGCTTAGCTGCAAACATGGCATACGAGTCATCTAAGTTTGTTGTGGGAGGGATACAATCCTGAAAAGTGAACTTGTAGGTGCATAGTTACGGAGCCACCAGAAAAAGTGATGGCATACCTTTCTACCTCTCTTCTGAACTCTTCTTTTCTTCCTCCATGATGGTAATGCATTTGAGCCAGGGAGAAATGGGTGGGTAACTCCGCTCCCCTTGTTTTATATTAAACTAGTATTTACGGACAGCTTTCCATGTATCGGACACTCATTTTTACCACACAAGCTTACTAAGAATCAAGGCTGAAATGAGGGGAGTTTAGTTTCCAGAGTAACAGAATTTTTGTGCAGGGAGATACAATAAGATCATCCCTATGTCTCTATTGGGAAGCCAAGTGACGCAAACATGAGGTCACTTATCCAGGGTATAGAACTGGGATTAGATATTCTACAGTTTAGCCTGTTCTCCTTCTAGCATACCAGTGTCTTCCTTATCTGATGTCTTCCTGAGTGAAACAGTGATTTCATAAGTGAGGACTTTTAAAGTTGAGGGGAAGGTCTATGGACTTGGGCTTTTTGGATACAACTAGTAAGTTTGCATTTACATATGACGGATAGACATGCTTTCAAAACTGAAACCCTATCTTGTTACTCCTATCAAAGGGGAAACTATGGTAATAAGTTATAACAATTTAGTATTAAGATAAGGAAGACAATGATAGCATCTTGTAAATACACTTCCAAAGAGAGTAGAGAAATAGAGAACCTGCCGTGTGAGCCAGCTTCACTCGGAGAATTAAGTTTAGGTTCTGGTCCTTTAGGATTTTCCTATTAGACTTGGCCACTGAATTATGCAGAATTCTACCCCTTCCACACGGGATCGTGGGGTGAGACCCAGCGGCCACCTTGTCCTAACCCTTATTTCACGGATAAGGAAGATGATGCCCAGAGATTGTGACTCGCCCAGGTCACACAGCCTTTTAGTGGTTTAGAGGCAAAGCTCATTGCTTCAAACTGAGGGCTGTCCACCCAGCGCTCTGCCCACATACAGTACTCCTTCTCTGCTCAACCATTCCAATATTCTCAAAAGTATGACCCACCTAAACATCTGGACATGGACATTTTCCTCCCAGACTCAAAGAGCTGGGGAACAGCCACGTTGTTAGAAGGTAAGCTTGAAAGCTGAAATCTGTGGATTCCAGTGTTCCAGACTGAAGTTCCAGGCTGGCTGTCCCTGGATTCAGTCAAACTCCCTTTCCTGAGAAACCCCCACTTCTGAGTAATAGTGAATGTGTTTAATTGTTGTATAGAATTTAGTCAGGTTCCTCCAAGGAGAATCTGAATCCCAGCAGGTAGCTGGACCAAACTACAATCTTTGCCTAATTTAAGCTTTCACTTAAAGTTTTTCTATAAAATATGAATTTGTGAATGGGAGTTGATGGCAAGAGGCTGGGGACTTTGAGGGTATTGAATGAGTTGTCACATTACCATAACCTGATTTAGAGCCCCAGAAGGCAACTGTGACTGGAATTTTCTGGGCTGAAATGATGATGGGAGAGTTATACGTAGAGGTTATGACAGACTCAGCCTCCAGAGTGACTGTAAGGGCAACGGATTGTGACTGGAGGTGAAATTCATGGGTATGTAAAGGAATGCTTTCAGGGAAGGACATTACTGAGGCAAAGAGGGAGAGTTAAATTTGGAATTTTAAGGGCATAGAAAATTTCAGGATCAGAATAACTTATAGTGGGTGCATTGAATCATAAATCAGGAATTAAAAAAATACAGTCACACATCAGTCATCACAGTAAAGTAGCTGGGGCGTTGACTTAAATGATACTGTCTTGGAACATTTTAGGAGTAAAAGCTTCAATTTCCATGGGCAGTCTTTGGCCAAGACTTCACATTTTCAAACTAAGGGAGCAGTCTGGCCACTAGTTGGTAGATGCCTTATAATTGAACTCTCTGAAGCAGCAGCTCAGAAACCTCCCTGGTTAACAGGGAAATGTTTGCAGTGAACTTTGTACTCTCTCTAGCTTTAATCCCACACTATGGTTCTGAGGAGGCACAAAGATGACCTCCCACCTCCCCGGAGGGTCACTAATTCTGCTTGGAAAGCACGGCCTTGGCCCGGTGCTAAGATCACTGATCTTCTTGATGGAGCAAATGGGGTCCAGAGACTTTGCGGCCTCAAACACAGGCAGGCGTGACATTGGTTGAGGGCTTGCTCTATGCCAAATACGTTTTTTAAAGTATTTTTACACATATTAACTAATGTAGGCCTCAGGATTCCTCTCTACAGTGGGCACTATTATCAGCTCCTGCTTAGAAATAAAGAAAATTTAAATAACTTGCCCCAGGATGCGCAGGTAGGATGGAGTGGGCCTGGGGTTTGAACCCACAAAGCTCTACTCCATAGCTCCGAAGTACATGAAGTACTATTGCTGGGTTTCTGGAATCCTTTCATCTACACCCAGTTCCTGTATTCTGATGGGGCACCTTTGTCCCTTCCTTCAGGCAGGGGGATCATGGTTCAAATGATCATTTGTCTTGTTCTTCCACATGTAAATCATGTCTTGGAAATACTGATATCACTGCAGGCATTTCCTTATTCATAAGCACGGTTTCTGAGTTGCTGCTTCAGATAGCTCAATTAACAAAAGATCTGCCATTACTTAGTGGTCAGCCTTCTCCTGTCAGACTGGGAATTCAAAGGCTAGACCCAAGGCTGCTCATGGAAACAGAAGATTTAAGCTTTTGTCCCCCCAGAGTTCTAAAACTGTACTGTTTCATCAACATCTCAGTGACCTGACTAAATGTGATGTTTTAAAATTCATCATGAATGATATAATGTTCCTTCTCTGTGTTTTTCTGATCCTGAAATGATCTATGTTCTTAAAATGCCAAGTTTAACTCATTTTTGGTCCCAGAATTATTCCATTCTTCTCAACTCTATGGTCAAAAGAAACTCTTGGAAAAATAAGGATTAAAAACCAAAAAAAAAAAAAGGGAGATACAAATTCAGTAAGATAGTAAACAGATTCATGTCCAGACTCTTCATTCTAAACCAAATTATACTGCCCATACTTGCTTTTGACTGACCTTTCATTATCATTCTGAACCAAAGCCAGCTCATGGTCTCCTGTGGTGTCTGGCCTGAAAAAATAAGTGCATACAACTATATTATTGAGCAGGCCATTTTGATAAGGCTTTATTCATTCACATTTATTAATTCATTGAATATGTTTACTGAATTCCCAGTATGGCTGGTGCAGGAGAGTCTCTGCTCGAAGAGTTTGTAGTACAGCAGGACCACATGTCAATACCAGCCATGATGCAATGTAATGATTGAGATTACAAATAAGGAATTCTTTCTACGGTTTTCATCAATTTGCTTATGTAACTGGGAAAAAAAATCAAAAGTATATGAATTACTCAGCTTAAGAACAATTGTATCTCAATAGCTCAGTCACAGATTAGCTATTTGGAACCCAAAACATATTTTCTTAGATCACAGAAATTGCCGCTGTACGACATTTTTCTCTTCATTGGTCTCCATTTAAGTCCTGGTGGCCATGAAGAGGGGGATGGTAAGAAAACAGAAAGAAGCGTAAGAAAGAGAATTCAGGGGCATGAAATGGTGGCAGTAACTTTGGCAAGTTCCTGTATCTCTCTGAGCCTCAGTTTCCTTTTCGCGCAAGAGATAATATTCCCTAAATCTCGTGAGTACACAGCATCTCGCGGTGTCCAGTCCTCTTTCTCGAGCAGGAACTTTCTGCAGCTGCTCCATTTTCTAGTGCCCTAATTTACAGACCTCTCAACATCTTCATCTCCATCAGCCAAAGGAAGCCCATTCCCTCAGATTATCTTTCACCCAAATTACTCCCCTTTCCTTCCCAGCTATTCAAAACTCTGATTAACTCAGGCTTGTTGTTCTCAGCTGGCTATTAGGAGGAAAACAATCTGAACCAACTCACACAAATGCAGGAAGGGCTTGACAGTCTCTGAACTCTCCTAGAGTTAGTGACATTAAAAAAAAAAAAACCCTGCTTATTATCCCAAAAGCATGTCTCAGTGAGGCAATTTCAGCCAGCCGGGCACAGTGGGGGAAAGATATTTTTGGGCTGGCGAAGGTCAGCTCGTTCTGTGCACCTGTCCCTGGTCAGCTCCATGCTGCATTTCCTTTTTCAGTCTCATTCCTTTCTTTACTTCTTTACCTCCAATTTCTCTAAAGCTTTCTGCCTGCCTGGAATGGCTTTTTTGGCAGTAGCACCAGGGGTTCCAAAGGTGAGGAGACAAGGGATGAAGGGGCGTTTGCACACGCTGTTGATATTTCTGAGTCTTTTATAGGTAGGGGGTGTCTCTCCTAGCGCGTCAGTTGCCCTTTATGAATCTGTGATAATAGCTCTGGGATTGTTGAGATATGAGTTTGGAGAGTGATGTTCATTGGCCATGAAAGTACAAATTCATGGAACCTCTAAAGATTCTTAAATTTTGTAAGAATGATTGACTTGCCAATATTTTTACCAAACTGCAAAACCTTCATGTGTGAACTGGCCTAGATCTTGGAGATTTCTTCTGTCCTAGTTCCTCATTTTAAAGACAAAGAGGGGACTTCCCTGGCAGTTCAGTGGTTAAGACTTCGCCTTCCAATGCAGGGGGTTGTGGGTTCGATCCCTGGTCAGGGAGCTAAGATCCCACATGCCTCGCGGTCAAAAAACCAAAACATAAAACAGAAGCAACATTGTGACAAATTCAAAGACTTTAAAAATGGTCCACATCAGAAAAAACTCTTTAAGGACAAGGGAACCAAATCCCAGAGAGGTAAACATGAATGCCCCCTGTAACTGCTCCTGTTTTATGTCCTTTTGCTCTTCGCAGAGCTGCCTGGAATAACAGTGGTGGGGTCTGTCCATAGTACTCACTTGAAAACAGGTCCCACCCAGATGTTAAGCTTCAGAAAGAAGGCAATGAGTAAGGGAAAGCAGAGGACCAGATCTATGGCATGTTGTCTGCGGCATGAGGCAAGACAGCAGGAAGGGAAACTTCCATTATTTCATGCTCAGACTGTTAACTGAAGGACCTCTCGATAACATCACTCACCTCCCTGCTTCTGGTTGGCAGTAGTGGTTGGAAATGGTGGAAATGGTACCAGAGCGATGGTTTGGGGAGCTCGCCCCATTTTGTACAGGACTGATGCATTACATCACGACCCCTGACGTTCCCTGCTCATTAAGGACAAAAATTGTAATTTGAAAAAAGAGGCTAAAAATCCTTGACTCTTTAATTCACAGAGTGGGTGGGATTATCAAACAAGGTCCTCTATGTAAACATATTTCATAAACTGAAAGTGTACATAAACGCAAGATGCAATAAAATTTTAAAAAAGAAAGAAAAGTAATATATATATATATGTTATCAATAAAACATAAGTCAAAGATGGAAAAAAATAAACGCAAGACATTCCTCCTCTGCTGACCATCTTACCCATGGTTTTTTACTCCATCAGAATTGATTAAGTTTTCCTTCAGGCTGGCACAGTTCTCACGATGTCAATCCACTGGTAGAGGTTCAGTTTTTTATGGCTGGGACTTAAATGCACTGCCAGGGGGAGTGTGGAGGGTCAGAATCAAAGCTCAATTGGTGTCTAGTTATCACTGCTCCTTCACATTGCTCAGAAAAGTGCAGGTCAGTGGGCAAATGCGCTAGTGCCTGCTGGGGATATCTGACCCCGAACACAGTGAAAAAATTAAATTAAGATTTTTATGGTACCCCCAGCAAAAAACAGTTACCGAGCCAGTCAAATGGTAGTGTGACTGCAGCCTACGGTCATAATCGTGATGCGAGACAAGTTCTTAGAGCACGTGCCTTCCTCATAATAAAATGTTTTAATTATATTACATAATTCTTCCTCTTCCATGGAAAATGCTGTCATTTCTCCTGGTGAAGCCTTGAATTTCCACTTCTCTCCAGCTTGGCGTTCGAATTTAATCAAACACTAATCACTGCAAAGCAATTCAAGAGCAAAGTAATTTTCATGGCTTTGTCCTTCAGGATATCTGTACTTGACCCATGGTATCCAAACTTCATATATAAACAATGATAATTTCTCCATTATTTGAAATGTATATTAGACGTATGACTCAACCAAGAGGATAGAACCCTGAGAATTCCACGTGGGATGGCCATCACCCCCCCTGGGAAGGGCTCAGGCCACATCCCTCTTATTTCCTTGGCCTACACTCCACGAAGGGCTGAGAAGAGCATCTTCCACAGGCCCCAAAGGGGAGAAGGAGGGCTGGGGCGCCACTGGTACCCTCCCGGGAGCTCCATGTGTTACATATTTGCTATCTTCTTAATAATGCTTTGATGTAGTTTTGGTCTCTGTGTGTGTTTGTAAACCACTTCGAATCTTTTTCACGAGAAGCGCCGATGGAAAATGACCTTCTAAGACTTTTACATGGAAAATTGGATTTGTTCACCATTTTGCTCTTTTTACTCCCTAGTATTATGCTATTGGAGGATAATTCTTTGACACTTTGAGAATTTACATCCATTGTGCTTTGCTGGTTTCAAGGGATTTATGCCTGGAGAGTGTGATCAGCTTCTAGAACGATTCCACCAAAACCTCCTCCTCATATTACTTAGTTATTAGTACTGTTTACATTCTTGATGGAAATAAATATTTTCTGGATGTATAAACTTCGTGGGGGAAGATTAATCTCCACAGAGCAGTGGTGACAATGCACCCTTCCTTAAAACTTTTACGCCAGACGTGTGTGTATTTGTCAAAATCCAGCCTATCTGAATTGTGGCTAGGCGCTGTGAAAAGCAAACAGGCGTAAAGCCCTCAAAGAGAGCTGGTTGTAGAACATACGCTTGAATAGTGCCAACAATAACTAGGAAATCCTCCCAAGTTGATGATTTCCAAAATGCAAGCAATGTGGGTCCGTTTGAAAAGGGATTCAGAACATCAAATACTTAATCTTCTTTTTTAAAGAATTGGTCTGTAAACATGATGATTCTCGGCCTTCTTATTATTTCTTCTTCCATGTGGTCAGAAACAGAAGAGAGGTCTTGTTTCTCAGGATATTCTGAAATTTCAGTTTCAGATCCTTCTGAGAAACAGAAAGGGTGGAAGCAGATGAAAACAAAGGGCCTTATTGTTGTGAATCTTTTAAAAAGAGTTTTCTTTTAAGAATGATTCGATCTTGCATTCGATCTGCATTTGGGGCCTCAGGGGCCAATAGTCATTGCAAAGCATTGGGTCGTGGAAAGGTGGTGCCCGTTCCTCCACCTCCGACCTTGAGGCTGCGCCTCTTTCCACGGAGGGGACCCCGCAAACAGAGCAAGGGGCCCGGAGGTCCGTCGGAAGCCGGTGAGTTACGTGTAAACCCCGCAAACCTCAACGCCCACAATGCAGTCTGTCTACAAATCTGTTGATTCCGCTTGCAAAGCCGCTCTTGGGTCGCTGTGTCCTCCCCGCTCAGGGTCATCCGCCAAGTCCAAGCTCCCCGCTGTGCTGTTCAAACTGCCCGCCCACGAGGAAGGCAGCTCCGTGCACCGGAACCGGGCGGCCTCCATCCTGAGGTCTGAGAGATTGTGGAGAGATGCTCAACTAGCGATGATGCTTCTCCCACTGCCACCGCTTCTCTCCGGGGACACCTAAGCTCTCCCGTCGCCTGCGGGACAGGGTCTCACGTCCTCAGTCCCTGTGGCCGCGCTTGTTCTGCCTTCCCCACTCCCGCATCCCAGCCGTGCACCTCCCGTCTCCTCTCCCTGAAACGGGCCCTTCCGCTCTGGGCCCTTGAGATCTGTGGTCCAGGGTAAAGAAAAGAGGAGGTTGAAAGTGAAAACTTAAAGAACTATTTGGATAAAGACTCCATGAGCTAGTGGGCCACACACCATTAAAAACTGGAACGTGAACTCTCCCTCGATTTGCACAGAATTTACCTGTTCATCTAATGTGGGCGTGCTGGAGAAGTTATTTAGGATGTGTTTATAATTTTGAAAGTTTCTGTTTGGAAGCAGGGCAGCAGCTCTGTGGAAAAAAAAACCTTAGTGACTGAAAGGAAGACTTTTGACTGGGTTCCTGTGTCTAATGTGTTGCTCTAAATTCCTGACCTGGTTTCATAAATCTTCCTCGTTATAGGCACAACTGTCCACGTTTGATTTTAGGTGGAGAGCTCAATATCCTGCTCACTGTTTTTAATGCGTGCTAGGTCGGGCTAGTCGATACAAGCCCGGAATTGTGAATTGATTAGTCACTGACCAATTAAAACTGGTTTCTTGAAAAAGTGACCACAGTCAAGGGCACGTCCAGCATTTTTATTTGTGGATTGTGTCTTTGGGATGATTAAGTGGTTGGAAGCAGGAACCCTGGGACTCACCTTGAAAATGCATTTGCATGGCAAGTGCACTGTGTCTTGTGTAGATTTGATGTTTGTCTGCAGTGAGTGACTTTATAGGGAGCCGAAGGACGTTACAGGGAAACTCAAGCCCCGAGCCCAGCCGCAGCCATTTCTACATTTAGCAAAATAGGTTAGACATTTCCCCTTCAGTGCGTCACTATCCCAATATCATAACCACTTGTTTTACCTCCTAATTGTTTTATCTTTTGAGGTATGCTTATCTCAGATGGCTGTGTGTGCTATCGGCAACTCCTGGGAGGAACTGCAGCTCACACCTGCCTCTTTCTGAGCTTCTGCTACCTTGTTTTATATCTAGCTGAATTGCAATAAGTATTTGATGGCTGAATTAATGGTTACTTTGTAAGAATGTCTGCTCAGCATAGGAGCTGGCTTGTCTCCACGTGCTGGGTCCCGGGGTGTCAGAGTCAAAGAGAGTCTCAAAAGGGGAATTTAAATAAAGTTTGTTTCTCGAAGATCTTGTTTTTGGTATTTAATTTTAGTTTTTAGGCCTTATTACAGAAGTCCTGAGGATTAGTTTCAAGTTATCCTGACAGTTGAGAGCTTAGATGATTCGTCAAGCGTACAGATTCGGAGCTGGAGGACCTGGGAGGGTGAGTCTCGTCCCAAGGCTCAGAGCTTGCCGGTGTCCTGAAGATTAAGAACCTGGACACATCACTTCCTTTCTGGGAATTTTGCCTTATGTGGGAAATGAACATTAACACAACTGAGTCTCTCTTCTCTAGTTCTAGCCCTGGCTCCATGGCGGCTTTTTACTGGAGATAGCTAACAATAAAATTTCAGCTTTGATTGTATTTAAAAGGATACTCATTAAAACCCAGGACATATGACAAAGTCTCTGGGCAGTAGGGACCTTTATATCAGTGTGTGAATTCAGAGATGAGGGTCCGGTTCATTCTAATCCTCCATGTGAAAGAGTCACTGGGTCCACCCTGCGTCCTACCTGTGGAGAATAGAAAGGATACCTCTGAAGGAAAGACCTCAGCTTTAGAAATTAATTAATTTTATTATCCGTAACAGGAAGATAAATATTTAAGATACATATTTAGTATATTTGGCAATTTAACTCTGTAATTTCTCTCTCTTGTTTATTTCTAAACCCAAACGCCTAACTAAACAGCTCTTACCTGGGGCTTCTGACCACAGCCCTGACATTCTCCATAAGAACCGGCACTAGTTTCTCAATGGGAGCTGGCAGACGAAGATGCCTGTCCCCCTAACATGTGTCTCTCTTTGTTTCTTAAATTATTTTTGATAATTTTAGTGTGGCTACTAATATTGGCAAATGCAAAGCACATTTAAAACTGAGAATTTCTCCTTCTTTAATTTCTTGATCAGGTTTTATTATCAAAAAATGTGGAAATGAACTGAAATAATAGATCAATATATGGATTCCATAACATGTGACAAACGTCACCTTGAAAATAAAATTTTGAACAAAATAATGCCATTTGCAGCAACATGGATGGGTTTTGCTAATTGAAAGGCTCTGATTCTTAGTCAATGTTAACACCTGTCGAATACCAACCAAACATCTTAGTGTTAACCCAGGTGGTGGCATATTGGTTGATTGCAGAAATAGTTCATGAAGCATGAACAAGAAGGCAAAAATTAATTATTGCTTACTGGGTTTGAATGAATAATTACTCTAGTTTTCATGAGCTTCAAATGAGAATGGTTTTCAAAGTGAAACTGTCCAGAAAAGAGTCTCAGTAGTTTGGAGGCAGTGATTTTGTAAGAGAACGTAGAAGGATGTTTATTTTCAACATCTATCATTCTACCCGTGCTTAAAATTGTGAATATTACTGCTTAAGGCACCAACCTTCATCTTCTCTGGGGAATAATATTCAGGAAAATAGTAAAAGAGTAGCACATGGGACTTAGAACATTTTCTAAGCCGTCCCTCTGAGGTCTTTGTGAACACTTCATCCACAGATTTATGTGTTTATTGTATCTATTCTATTTATTTATAACTCTCCTTATTTCACAAAGGATTTGCTCAAGAATTATTTCAGCATATAATAAAAATTAAAGAGGGACTTCCCGGGCGGTCCAGTGGTTAAGGTTACATGCTTTCACTGCAGCGGGTGCAGGTTCCATCCCTGGTATGGGAACTAAGACCCCGCATGCCGCATGGCACGGGCGAAAAAAAAAAAAAAAGATATGAGGGTGTGAAAAAATACTTTAAGAAAATAAAAATAAATAAACACGACATATGTGTTTTTTTAAACTTGGAAGATATTTACATTTACTTTCCCACATCACCAGTCATGAATATGAGTGGCTAAATCTTCTATGTCTATCAGGAAAACATAGCACTCTTGAGTGACTATTACATCCTATGGAGAACTCTCAATCTTTGGTCTGACATATGTGTTTCAAACTTAAATTTTTTAAAGGAAGAAACATCTATACCTGCTATTATGGGATTAAGGGATTGCTTCTAACAGTTGGAACACCGGAGAAGTGATGCTGGGTGACCTATGAGCTCCTGCACTCGTGGGAAGACATACCTTGGAAGCCCTGAGCTGACACCTAAGAAGTCCTGCTTCTTTGAACATGCCGTGCTGGAGAGAGATCCCATGGAGCGACCCAGAGCAACAGGAGGGGATGCCGAGGAACCCAGCTGTTTGGGTCTTCCCAGCCCTGGCACCAGACAGATGAGGAGACCCCTGGCCATATCCTAGCCTGAGCAACCACTTGACTGCATCACCAGGAAGGTGCCAGAAAGAGGATGGGCCAGCCAAGCCACTCTGGACGTCTGACCTCCAGAAACTGAGATGGTAAATGATGATTGTTGTTTTAAACCACCAAGTTTTGGATGATTTGTTTGGGCAGTTTGGACACCTGGAACTGCACCACACTGAGTTGGGTAATTGTAGGGGGTTTGAAAGGCCAAAGTAATGAATGTTCCAAACTTGCAAAGGTTGAATCATCAGGAAAATGTCTTTTAAATGCCATAGATCTTTCATTGCGCCTTTGCTGGGGCTAGAGAACAATTTGGAATGTATCTAGGAGAGCCTCTTCAAAGCCTCTGATGACAGCTATTGGCTGGGTGGGGGTCAATCCTGGTCTGGTTGAATTTTGGAAAATTGTAGCAACTCGCCTTCTGGCTTAGGGCCTGGTCAACACTGAGCTCTTGATTGGTGACTCTGTGCGTGTGTATGTATCTGTGTGTCTGTGTGTGTCTGTATGTTTTGTGTATCTTCCTGTTTTATCTTCAGGCATAAATAATAGTACTTTGGTTGCTTTATGTACAAAGTGCCAAGTTCCTAGGAAGAAAGTATTGTTTATCAGCTTTGAAACACATGTGGGAGAATTCTGAGAAAAAGAACAAATAAAACCAAAAGAAACAAAAACCTGCCATGTTTTCCTTTTATCATAAGAATTGTAAAAATAATATTTAGTGGTCTAAAGTCCTAACTGAAATGTTAGAATAAACTGGTGGGAATTGTCACAATGACTCATATAACTATAGCGTAAACTAAGATGATAATGATTTTAAAAATCTAATCTAATTGACAATTGTCACCAAATCTTATTCCTTCCAGGGCAGGCTAGTGTGTGTTATGGTGCTCAATTCACTCTAAATTAAAAACAAAATCCTATCCCCCAAAGATAAAATTATTTATAGTACGAGTAAAGAGTGTTCTATTTCCTGAGTTGTGTGGGATTTCTCTCACACAGTTTTGATGCCTTCTGGGAAAAGATGCACAGAGCACGATGGCAGAAATCTTTCCTGGTCCAAACTTCCCCTTCTCATCAGGGAATACGTGTGTTCAGGCAACCATCCCGTTGCTGTCTTAACTGGTTCACGTGAGCAATAAAATGGACTGTGTTGGTGACCGTTAAAAGATGTATATGTTGAATGTACTGATCAAGAAACGACTATTTTCCCAAACAGTAAAACAAAGAAAATTATTATTAAAATGTTATTTTAGGTATAAGGGTTAATGTATTTACTATAAACCGTGTATTTCATAGACACGCAGCAGGTTCTGTATTCGCTAAATATTTGCCGTGGTTGGTGCGCTGTCTTCGCATTGCGATTGGCTGTCCTGCCCGAGCATCGCTCAGCAGAGTCACCTCCAGAAAACGTGTGCACTTTGCAGTGCTGGCTGCCAGGTTGTAAGGAATGTCATCCCCAGGCAACTCTCTCTACATCCCCCTCATTCTGGACAGGGCAAGGTCTACATTTCCAATTTTCATAATTATAAAGAAGTGTTTCATGTTGGCCTATAAAATCCAATAATTTAAAAATCAAATAATGGTAAATTTTGACGTAGAATGACAGGTGATCAATAATTAGGTTGAAAGAATATTGTCCTCATTAAACAAATGTTTTCAGAGATATGCTAAACATTTACTATGAAGACTTTTCACTGCAAGGAACAAAAGAGGGTCATTGGTTTTTTCACAAAGACTGTGGTTTTAGGAACAAGGCTGGCTGGATTTAAAGATGCTCTCAATACAGACCCTCACAATGTTTTGAGGGGGTAAGACCTGAAATCCAGCATGTGAATGGTATGTTCTATAAAAGAGGCTCAGAGAACATGCTTTGAGCACTTCTATTAATGACAGCTCATCTTTATTGATCTCTATGCAAAGCGTTCACCTGAGAACTTTACACTATTTCTTTTGACCCTTATGAAAGCCCTGAGGTCATTGTTATTACCTCCATTTTATAGATGATGAAAACTGAGGTATGGAGAAGTTAAGCGATTTGCTGACTGTCACAGAGTCACCCGGGAGAGCCAGGATTTCCATCCAGGCAATTGGGCTCCAGACGATGCCACCTCTGTATCTTCCATCTATGGAGTAGAGTAGTGACTTCTAGTGGCAACGGTGGTCGGGGAGGGAAGAGGTGGTGATTGTAACGAAAACAAAATGCAAACAGGAAAGCTTTCCTCCAGGTAATTTTCAGTCCTTCTTTCGTACACAGGAGGGGAAATTCATCCTGCTTCTTACTTGGAAATACGGTCCCTGAGTGTGAAGACATTCTTTATAAACCCAATTTACAACAGCCTCAAGCTGTTCTGAACTTGAGAATACTGCGTGGCTGACTCAGACTGACAATGATGAACATATTTTGGCTGACACTTCACCAAAATTGGGGTTATTTATCTCATTAATATTTTTCTTTAGGCAAAATCTATTTGTAATGCCCTTTCTATTTATAAAACGGAAATGTTTCCCGAGTCAGATGACCCTCTGTGACAGGCAACAGAGAAGCAGAAGACAGGTGGTTTAGATGCCCTCTTAGCACCATTTAAAAAATGCAATCTCTTTGTAAAAAGATGTAAGTCTGATTGGGGGCTTGTGTACCATTTTGATTTTCTGAGCAGAAGTTGCCTGCATTTCTAAAGCAGGATTCCTGCCAAGCACAGCCCTATTCCAAACACAGCTCCCGAGAGCAGGGATGTGACCAAGCTGTCACACCTGTGTCCCTTTCCACCGATCAGGCTTCTCAAGGTGTGAGATGAAAGCTACAATCCACCCCTGAAACAGAGATTTGGGCTCCTGGTGCTGTTGCTGTTTCATTCTTTTTTTTTTTGTAACTCCCCTCATGGGCTGCCTTATTGAGAATCTTATAAATAAGTCATATCTTGTGATATATCCTTTCCATCAAGAAGATTGAAATATACTGAAAATCCGAAGATGAACTCTGAATATATTTTTCTAAAAGTCTGAATATGGTTTAAAAAAGTATTATCAGGGCAGACTTGTTACTCAGCCCCAGGTGTGGGCTTGTGCATCCTAGTTTGAGCATGTCCATGCGTGCAGAAGAAGTTGGAGGAGATTAGATTTAAGAAAGAAAAACAAAACCGTTCTTGAAAAGGAACATTCCTAAAGAGGAAATTCACAGTGAGTCCTTACGAAAAGTTTAGTTGTCAAGATGTCTCAAGCAACAAATGTCAAGTTTATCACCATTACCTGGATAAGTTAGCAAGAAGGATTTTGTAGATCTGAAAGCATTACCTCACCTTCACCTTGTTTACAGGTAAACACCGATAAACAAAGATCTAGGGAACTGCTTTTCTTAAGTCCTCAGCACTATTAGATGTCTTCTCCCTGACGGCACTCCAGAAAACTGCAGAATAGTAATTATCATCCTCGGAGACGTGAAATGTCATATTAAGGGAGAATCCACAGAGTACTTAAATGATGCAGGTCATGTCTTCAGGGCACTTTAACCGAGCCCAAGAGGAGGCAGGTAAACAGCCTCCATTTGGTGTTTGGTCAGGGACCCTCCCGGGAACTGCTGTGTCCCATCCGTGTGTCTGGTGTTCGTTTCTCTATTGTTCACAGTCACACACACACACACACACACACACACACACACACACAGGCGCGCGCGCACCCAGCCCTGGCTGCTCTGGCTTTGGTGGTGCGTCAGTATCTCCGTATATGATGAACCAGGTGGGGAAGTGTTAAGTTTGAAGGGTGAAGTGCTGAGGTTCCGTGGGAGGGACAAGCAGAGGTTCTGTTCCAGGGCTTGTGAAGGGGGGACCTTGGCAAGGGGGCTCCCAGGGATGCATGTCTGGAGCTGAGGCCTTGTGGGAGGTGGGCAGGGGAGGGGATCTTCAAAGGTCAGAGGATTGATTAACCTCTAGTGAAGACACTCTGAGTCTTCAGAGTGCCTTAACCACCAGATTAAAATGTGGTTTTGCAAACTGGTGCAGTGTGTGGCACCATGGAGAGCCGACGCTGGGCGTGTTAGCTTCACTTCTGGTAAACCTCTGAGGACGTGAGGCCCACAGGCAGTAGAAATAAATTCCAAATAATAAGCAGAGATAAGCAACAAGGACCTACTGCATAGCACAGGGAACTCAGTATTATGCAATAACCTATATGGGAAAAGAATCTGAAAAAGAATGAATATATGTATATGTGTAACTGAATTACTGTGCTGTATACTTGAAACACATTGTAAATCGACTCCACTCCAATAAAAATTTTAAAAAATACGCAGAGTAACTATCAGAAAAAAAAAGTCCTCGTTTCAAAATGGGGATTTTTTTTTCCAAAAAAATCTTTCTCCCATGATTGCAAGGCCTCAAATTTATAATTTGCAAATTCCTTTTTTTAAAAAGCACTAGCTTTTCTTCGCAGTCCTTAGTAGATGCCAGGCCTGTGCTAAGCGCTTTACATAGATTTTCCTTTGTGACCACATAAGTAACTCATTGCATTTATGAAAGCAATGAGTTCACCCTATTCACGGAGGCCCAAATGACCAAGCTTTCCTATGGGGAGGATCCCTGCAGAGCCCGGAGGACAGGGTGGTGTGTCTCTTTAGGCCCATTTGACAAAAGCAGTCCATTTTGTTTCAGAAATTGCAGATACTGTGCGCAGCGGTAAAGCTTTTTCACAGATCAAGGAACCTTGCTGTCTGACATGAGGGCTGCCAGGGACAGCAAAATACCAAGCATTTCTTTCCATTAGTACTTTATATCGAAATAAACTTGCCAAGAAACCCCTCGCACTAGTGTCCCAGTAAATAGCCATAGTCACATGGAGGAGATGTTCCTGGTCACGTGGAGGAGATGTTCTTTGACAAATTATATTCTATCAGATTCTACGTTCTCTTTTGTATCTAAGTGCACCAAAGGAAGGCTAAAATTCTAACTGGAAATGTTTTCAGTAAAATTCATTCTCAATGATAAAATTAGGTAGCCTTCTTCTTTTCATAGACGAGTTTTCTTCAAGATCACACAGGGGTTTTCAAATACATTGTCTTGAATGTCAAGTTTAATTCTTCGGTGCTGGATTAAAGACAAGACTATAGCAAATTAGAAAAGTGTTCAGATAATAACCACCCACTAGAAGGCAAAAGGATTGGCTTTGAATTGGAAAGATTTAAGGGACTATACTCATTTAATCCTAAAAGAATGGTTATTTAATTTTAATCTTCATGCATGGTTGCTACACAGGAAATGGCCAGTAAGAGTTTTCTATCTTTATTTGAAAAAATAATAGGAAGACATGAAATTAAGCAGCAGCATAACGATTGAATTCAGACTTTAAAAAGGACCTTGACCGAGGGATTATTACATATGTGGAAAAGACTCAGAGTGTCTTCACTAGAGGTTAATCAAGGGTAAGATAGGCCACCATCTAGTTGCCTATTTTAGATGTGGTCTTATCTGACAGCAACAAGATTAATTTAGTAAATTCAAAGGCTTTAGTAAATTACTCAGGCTTCTGATACTTTAGTTTATTCTATTTTATGTTATTTTGGCATTTCAATTTGTGAAACATACTAGTAAAAGGCATTGGAGCATAGGAAATAAATTGTCAGTTAGAACCATTTAAAAAAATTCATTTTTGTATATGGCTGGTCTGAAGCAGCCTCTTCCATTTATAGCAGGCAGGGTAATCTCTGAGATAAATGGCATGTTCAGATTTTCATTTGCAATGATTTTTAAAAAATGATCTCCTAAAAGAAATTGGGAGAAGATCAGTTAATCAGTCAGTGTGATTGACTCCTTAAAATAAATAATATTTCAAAATATTAGAATTTTGGATTAGTAGTCTTTATTACTACAATGGAGTGCTTGGAATAAAATTTAAAGATAACGTGTAACTAGATGATACATTCTTTTTTTTAAATAATTTTTTTTAGAAGAGTTTTAGATTTGCAGAAAAACTGTGAGAACAGTCCAAGAGTTCCCGGATACCCCAGTCTCCTCTATTAAAAATGTCTTACATTAGTTGGCTCATTCATTACAATTAATGAATCAATACTTATATATTATTGTTATCTAAAGACCATCTCTTATTTGGATTTTCTCAGTTTTCATCTAGAATCCCATCCAGGACATCATGTCGTCATGTCTACTTAGGCTCCTCTGGGCTATGACAGTTTCTCAGACTTCCGTTGTTTAGATGACCCTGAGAGTGTTGAGGAGTACTGGTCAGCTATTTTGTAGAATGCCCCTTAAATGGGGTTTGTCTGTTAGTTTTTCTTGTGATCAGCCCAAGGTTATGGATTGTGGGCAGGAAGGTCACAGGGGTAAAATGCCATTTTTACGAACTTCTATCCCGGGCACGGACTGTCAATACGACTAATCACTGTTATGTTGACCTTGAAAGCCTGGCTGAGGTCGTGTTTGTCAGGTTCGTCCACTGCATAGTTACTCTTTTTTTTCCTCTTTGGAGGGAAGTCATGATGTGCAGCCCACACTTCAGGAGTGGGATGTTACCTTCCGCTCCTCAGGAGCAGAACATCTACATAAATTATTTGGTATTCTTCTGCATGGGAGGTATATTTCTTCTACCTCCTCTATTTGTTCAATCATATGTTTACATCAAAATAGACTCATAGACATTTATTTTAGCTTTTATAATCCAGTAGTACGTTACTTATTTTTTGTGCAAATTGTTCCAGCTTTGGTAACTGGGAGCTCTGCAGGTTGGCTTCTGTACTCCTTTGACCTACTCCCATCACTGATTTTATTTTGGACTCTCCTTACGTTACTCCACTCATGTGTTTCCTGCCTCAGTCCTAGAACCAGTAATTTCTCCAAGGATTGCTGGTTCCTTTTATTGGAAAATCGTATTAGAAACCAAGATTGGGTACTGGGTGTGCTCACTGCCACTGTGTGTTCTTGCTTCCAGGTCCACTGAGGTAACAGAGGAAGGAAATATATGTATGTATACTAACGGCTTATGCACACATATTTATAAATATTTATATATGTAGCCATGTGTATCTATATATATTAAGCTAGATATGACTTCATACTTATGTCTTTGACTCTAGTCTTTTACCATTACATTACATTACAACCTCTCCTAGCTTACTTGTAAACTTTAAGTCTTATGGAGAGCAACCTGGCTTCCACCATCACCATTCGTATTCAGTTGTTCACTTTTGGTAAACATACACAGCAGTATCAGAAGTGGTAACCTGGACCCCTGTGGGAAACCACTCATCAGCTAGAGTACAGTGCTTACCTGCAGCTCCATTTGCCTTCAGTCTCACTGAGTCCACACATCTGCAAAGTTACTGAGGTCAGCCTCTTTATCCCCCAGCCCCCTCAGTGAAGTTGTCTTATACATTTGTAGAGTTAGAGTCTTTTCTTTCCCATTTTGTTTTCTCTCCTGGTATCTGCCAAATTCCTGAACAATTTTTAAAACTGAGATGCATTAAGGTCACACTTAGTGCTGTAAACATCAGTGGGTTTTGACAAATGCGTCATGTATCCACAACTACATGGTCATACAGAATAGTTTCACTGGTCTAAAATGTCCCATGGGGTCCACGCTTGCCATGCTTCGCTCGTTCTCCAAACTCGTGGCAACTGCTGATCTTTTAACTATTATTGTAGTTTTGCTTTCTCTGTAATGCAATTGAATTGAAATAAGATGATGTTACCTCTTTCAGGCTGGCTTCTTTTGTTTATCATATGAATTTAAGATTCCTTCATGTGTTTTCATGACTTGAGACCACATTTATCATTACAGCTGAGTAAAATTCCCTTGTATGGAGATGCGTAATTAGTTTATCCATTTATGTATTGAAGAACATCCTGGTTACTTCCAGTTTTGTTGATTATGAGTAAAACTGCTGTAAACAATCATATGCAGGTTTTTGTACAGACATAAATTTTCAAATCGGTGGGGTAAATATCTAAAAGTATGACTCTCGGATCATCTGATAAGACTATGATTAGCTTTGTAAGAAAACCAACAAACCATCTTCCAAAGTGACTGTCATTTTCACTGCCACCAGCAATGAATGAGAGTTCCTGTTGCTCTGCCTCCAAACCAGCATTTGGTATTGCCAGATTTTTGGATTTCTGTCATTTTCATTGCTATTTGGTGATATCTCAATATTGTTTTAATTTGCAATTCTTTAAGGATCGTTGGTGATGAGCAAATTTTCTTATCCTTATTTTCTATCTGTGTATCTTCTTTCATGAGGTGCCTATTCAGATCTTTTGACTGTTTTTTTTTAATTGGGCTGTTTTTTTTCTTTTTGTTGACACTGAGGATTCTTTGTATTTTGTATTATGAGGAGTGTGAGGATTTTTTGTTTTTTGGATACAAGCCCCTTATTAGATACAAGTTTTGTAAATATTTTCTGCCAGGGTGTGACTTGTCTTTCTAGTCTCTTAACAATGTCTTTTACAGAGCAAATGTCTTTTATTTTAATACTGCCTAATTTATCACTTTTTTTTAACATGGATCACACTGTTGGTGTTATATCAATAAACTTATTGCCAAATTCAAGATGACATAAATTTTCTCCTATGTTTTCTTTGGTTTGTTTTTTGTGGGGTTTTTTTTGCGGTACGCAGGCCTCTCACTGTTGTGGCCTCTCCCGTTGCGGAGCACAGGCTCCGGACATGCAGGCTCAGCAGCCATGGCCCGTGGGCTCAGCCACTCTGCGGCATGTGGGATCCTCCTGGACCGGGGCACAAACGCACATCCCCTGCATCGGTAGGCAGACTCTCAACCACTGCGCCATCAGGGAAGCCCCCTAGAAGTTTTATTGTTTTGCATCTTCTTTCAGTTCTATGATCCATTTTGAGTTAATTTTTGTGAGAGGGATAAATCAGTGTCTAGGTTCTTTTTTTTTTTTTTTTTTGGCACAATTGTTGCAGAACCATTTGCTGAAAAAACTACCTTTTCTCCATTGAATTTCCTTTGCTCTTTTTTCAAATATTGGTTGACCTTGTCTTTTGATTGAGAAGTTACATCAAGAAATATCAATTATTGGAGGACCTTCAAGATGGCAAAGGAGTTTGCTGTCTGCAACTGACTAGTTTCTGATTTTTATGTTTATCTTAGTATAGATTTTATGCTTCTTATCATTGGTAGATTTATTGGTTTGTTTGCTCTCTTCTGTTTTTAATTAAAAATTTTCTTTCAAAAATTTTTTTATTTTAATAACTTTATTTTATTTATTTTTCTTTCTTTTTTTCCTCCCTTTTCTTCTGAGCCGTGTGGCTGACAGGGTCTTGGTGCTCCAGCCAGGTGTCAGGGTGAGTCTCTGAGGTGGGAGAGCCGAGTTCAGGACATTGGTCCACCAGAGACCTCCTGGCCCCATGTAATATCAATTGGCGACAGCTCTCCCAGAGATCTCCATCTCAACGCTAAGACCCAGCTCCACTCAACGACCAGCAAGCTCCAGTGCTGGACGCCCCATGCCAAACAACTAGCAAGACAAGACCCCAATCCCACCCATTAGCAGAGAGGCTGCCTAAAATCATAATAAGTTCACAGACACTGAAAAACACACCACCAGATGCGGTCTTGCCCACCAGAAAGACAAGATCCAGCCTCATCCACCAGAACACAATCACCAGTCCCCTCAACCAGGAAACCTACACAACCCACTGAACCAACCTTACTCACTGGGGGCAGACACCAAAAACAACAAGAACTATGAACCTGCAGCCTGCAAAAAGGAGACCTCAAACACAGTTAAGCAAAATGAGAAGACAGAAAAACACACAGCAGATGAAGGAGCAAAGTAAAAATCCACCAGACCAAACAAATGAAGAGAAAATAGACAGTCTAACCTAAAAATAATTCAGAGTAATGATAGTAAAGATGATCCCAAATCTTGGAAATAGAATGGAGAAAATACAAGAAATGCTTAACAAGGATCTAGAAGAAATAAAGAGCAAACAAACAATGATGAGCAACACAATAAATGAAATTAAAAACTCTCTAGAAGGACACAATAGCAGAATAACTGAGGCAGAAGAATGGATAAATGACCTGGAAGATAAAATAGTGGAAATAACTACCACAGAGTGGAATAAAGAAAAAAGAATGAAAAGAATTGAGGACAGTCTCAGAGACCTCTGGGACATTAAAAGCACCGACATTCAAATTGTAGGGGCCGTAGAAGAAGAAGAGAAAAAGGGACTGAGAAAATATTTGAAGAGATAATAGTTGAAAAATTCCCTAATATAGGAAAGGAAATAGTCAATCAAGTCCAGGAAGCACAGAGAGCCATATACAGCATAAATCCAAGGAGAAACACGCCAGGACACATATTAATCAAAGTATCAAAAATTAAACACAAAGAAAAAATATTAAAAGCAGCAATGGAACAGCAACAAATAACATACAAGGGAATCCCCATAAAGTTAACAGCTGATCTTTCAGCAGAAACTCTGCAAGCCAGAAGGGAGTGGCAAGACATATTTAAAGTGATGAAAGGGAAAAACCTACAACCAAGATTGCCCAGCAAGGATCTCATTCAGATTCGATGGAGAAGTTAAAACCTTTACACACAAGCAAAAGCTAAGAGAATTCAGCACCACCAAACCAGGTTTACAACAAATTCTAAAGGAACTTCTCTAGGCAGGAAACACAACAGAAGAAAAAGACCTACAATAACAAACAAAACTTAAGAAAATGGTAATAGGAATGTACATATCAATAATTATCTTAAATGTAAATGGATTAAATGTTCCAACCAAAAGACATAGACTGGCTGAATGGATACAAAAACAAGACCCGTATATATGCTGTCTACAAGAGATTCACTTCAGACCACAGGGACATGTACAGACTGAAAGTGAGGGGATAGAAAAAGATATTCAATGCAAACGGAAATCAAAAGAAAGGTGGAGTAGCAATTCTCATATCAGACAAAATAGACTTTAAAACAAAGAGTATTACAAGAGACAAAGAAGGACACTACATAATGATCAAGGCATCAATCCAAGAAGATATAACAATGTAAATATTTATACACCCAAAATAGGAGTACCTCAATACATAAGGCAAATGCTAACAGCAATAAAATGGGAAATTGACAGTAACACAATCATAGTAGGGGACTTTAACACCTCACTTTCACCAATGGACAGATCATCCAAAATGAAAATACATAAGGAAACACAAGCTTTAAATGATACATTAAACAAGATGGACTTAACTGATATTTATAGGACATTCCATTCCAAAACATCAGAACACACTTTCTTCTCAAGTGCTCATGGAGCATTTTCCAAGATAGATCATATCTTGGGTCACAAATCAAGCCTTGGTAAATTTTAGAAAATTGAAATCATTTCAAGTATCTTTTCTGATCACAATGCTATGAGACTAGATATCAATTACAGGAAAAAATCTGTAAACAGTACAAACACATGGAGGCTAAACAATACACTACTAAATAACCAAGAGATCACTGAAGAAATCAAAGAGGAAATAAAAAATACCTAGAAACAAATGACAATGAAAACACGATGACCCAAAACCTATGGGATGCAGCAAAAGCAGTTGTAAGAGGGAAGTTTATAGCAATACAATCCTACCTCAAGAAACAAGAAAAATCTCAAATAAATAACCTAAATTTATACCTAAAGCAATTAGAGAAAGAAGAAGAAGAAGAACAAAAAACTCTGATTTTACTTCACGCCTCTCTGGCTCTTGAAACCCCTCTCTGGCTCTTGAACAGTGGATTTGACTGATTTCAGAGCTGCTACAAGTGGAGCTCACCTCTGCAATTAAACAGATTCCCAGAATCTGAGCCTGGGAAATGAAATTTGCTCAAGGCAAAGATCCAAGTTTTCATTCTGCTTGAATGGAAGAGCCAGATTCAAAGAGAAAAATGGCGGCATTGAGGACAGAAGACAGAACTCCATTTCACCGGAGTCTGTTTTAGCAGTTAATTTCTTCTCAAGAGGGACATTAAGTCTTTTTACCTAGCAGACAGACTCTAGCTGTTTAAACCCAGTGTGGGCTAGTGGAATGATTAGATTTTTGCATTAGTCATAGAAAGACAAGGTGTGTATTATTTTCCCCTGCTTTTCGTCATGAAATATGGACAATCCTTCCACTGAGTATTTGCTTAACCAGGTCATAGGAATTCTTAATTCATAAAGAGGAAGAAACAACATCTGGGAACCAGGACCAGTGCATTTTAGACATTTGCAGGTGTTTCTGGACAACAGGAGACCCTTGTCTACCTACCCTGTACTTCACCAGTATCTTCACTCACTTTGATCCATCTTCCTGGCCAGCATTCACCATCGGCTCGGAAACAAAGTCTGTGACAAAGAATTATTGTGAATTTTTTTATTTCAGAAGAAGATGGTGCATTTATATAGGCTGTAAAATTGACATTTGTTTGTATTTAATAAGCTTCAAACTTATAATAATTCAAACAATGCTCTGTGAAAATAATTGGAAATAAGTCATTTAATAAGTTTTTAGGTTTTTACTTATATTTAAACTTGTCAATAACTTAAAAGGATTGTGGATTCAAGGAATGTCCTACAATGTCCTCACTCTTGCTTCCATACTAATTTTTCATGTGGAAACACATTTTAATATTTCTGATACATTATTATAATTGTAGAGCCTTATTGAGAACTTTTAATTTTGTCACTCACCTCATTTTGTTAACTATTGTCCACTTATATTTGGGTTCAAATTTATGCTATACTGGAAGAAATACAACTTATATTCTGGGAATAGAAATACCTAGCCCCAATCAAGTTTGTGACCCTGAGTATAACCTTGGTGTAGAGTCGATACAGCCCAGTGCCTAGTCATAGTGTTTAATGCCTAAAAACACATTGGAACACAGAGAATCATTCGTAGATACTTGCTGAATGGACCTCTCCACCCCTCCCAGGCCAGAATTCAGTGGAAAAATTGTAACCACTTTTTCCCTACTTAGAGGAAAGACAGTCTGGCCCATATTCCAGGAAAAGATGTTGAAGAAGGTGTCAGGAAAACAGTGGTGACACTTTGTAAAATGAGAACCCATTTTTGAATGTTAGAAGTAAGAAAATGAGTTTCAATGAAAAGGTGATATTGTATCATTATTACAAGTTTTATACCTTAAAAAATGCAACTCACCCAATTACAATATTATGTTAGTACCAAGAGGGCTTTTCTTACTTCGATAACACTCAGAAATGGTCATAAGTAAAAGGTGATATTCTTTTTAAAATGTCACGGATGCTGCATTTTCTGTATTCACTACTTTTGACACCAGGGGTAGTGAATGTGTGTGAATCTTGCATCCTCACCATCTGTACCTCTTGGTGGGTTGTTTCTAAATGAAGTTATCAAGAACAGAGAGGTTTTCTAAGGGTCCTTTGTTGAAGAAAGATGTTCATCTCATAGAAGATAAGGAAATACCTCCTTTACAGATGCATGGGCCCATTCTGAGATTTATAAAGCATTCATGGCTATAAAAATCTATAAAGCATTAAGAGGCAAAACTCTTTTTGGTTAGTAGCTTATTAAGTCTTGGCTTCTACACACCCTCTTGAGATATTTGCAATATAGTTGATCATCTTGTGTCAACACACAAAACTTCACTTCATTCCTACTAAGTCCATTCATAGCACCACTCCTTGTGACCCAAGACAATTTTGAGACTGAAATGGTTGGACTTTCATTTATATGTGATCAAATAAATAAGATTCTCATGTAACACGTTTCAGGCTGCCTCTTGGTTTCCTTTCCAAGTAGGTATGTGGTTTTCAGTTTGGCTGCATGTCAGTCTTGAAGGGCAGTATTCATAAGAGTCGTGTCTGTCCTTGGCTCCTGACCTAAGCAGGGTATGTCAGAGGAACAGTGCAATGGAGCACTTGAGGCAGGGTGGCTTTTCAGAGCATTATTTAATTTTGGTTGTTGGTGCAACAAGCTCATCAGAGACTGCTATTTCCAGCTGCACTGCAAGCTGTCCCACAGTTTAATTCTCTGCTTATTTGTTTTAGAAATCCTCCAACCAAGCACCTCAGTCATGTGCCAAAGTATGAGGATGACTTCACACCTCAGCTAATTCACATCTTCAAGGAGAGAAAACAATTTGCAACTGAATCCAGCCTCACTCATACCACCCAACAAATCCCTTTTGCTCATGAGCCACCCTGGGAACTCTGGGGCAGACCCAGAATTGTCAAGAAAAGTAGATAGGTTAGGATATGCAAATACAATATGCTACGTATGTATTGATTTGTCTATTGACATTATGTTTAGAGAGAGGTTATATACAACTCACGGGTTAAATCAAATCTTGTGTTGCAAAGCACCTGAATAGAAAGACGATGCATATTTATCACTTATGTTGTATGATATAGTCAACTCAGATACGAACATAATGGAAATACCTTTACCATTCCTATATTCATTAACCCCTGTCATTGCCGTGTTAACTTTTCAAAGACATCGGAATCAATGTTATTAGTCTTAGCTGATGCTAGTAATTAAAGATATCCTTAAATAAAATGTCCTGTCAGAAAAATATAAATATTTATCAAGCACTCAATACAGAACAGGGGGGACTTCCCTGGTGGCGCAGTGGTTAAGAATCTGCCTGCCAGTGCAGTGGACACGGGTTCAAGGCCTGGTCTGGGAAAATCCCACATGCCGTGGAGCAACTAAGCCCGTGCACCACAACTACTGAGCCCGTGTGCCACAACTACTGAAGCCCGTGCACCTAGATCCCGTGCTCCACAACAAGAGAAGCTACCGCAATGAGCAACCCACGCACAGCAATGAAGTGTAGCCCCCACCTTGATGCAACTAGAGAAAGCCTGTGCACAGCAATGAAGACCCAACACAGCCAAAAAAAAAAAAAAAAAAATACAGAGCAGAGACTAATCTAGATTTTGAAGATAGAGCAGAAGACAAGACAAGCAGAATCTTGGCTTTCATAGAGTTTGGATTCCTCTTTCTCTCTTGCTCTTTCTCTCTCTCTCTCTCTCTCTCTCTGTGTATATGTGTATAGGTTAGTAAACTGATAAGTAAATCTTTATGTATAAAATTAGATACTGGAAAGTGCTATCCAGAGAATTAAAATTGGATTATGTGACAGGGAGTAACACTGTTTACTTTAGATTGGGTGGTCAGGGAAAGGGTTTTTGTGGACACGTTTAAGCTCATTTAGACAAGAAGGAGCCAGGAGCATGACCATCTGGATCTGAATCTGGAAGAACATTTTGGGTGGAAAGGACAATGAGTTTAAAAGTCCCAAGGCAGGAGCAAACTTGGCTTCTTCAAAGAGCAGATGAAAAGCAGAAGTGTCTGGAGAGTAGCAGGTGATGGGAAGAGTGAGGGCAGGAAGAGGAGGAAGAAAGGGACATGAAACAAACATTAACCAGGAATGTGTGGATAGAAGAAGCAGAATTTGGTAAAAATGATGATTTAGCATCATACTGTTTTCGCATTGCTGCTCACTATATTTACCTATTCACATGCAGATGAATAGAATAAAAATATTTTCTTGATTTTTGCAGTATGAATCATTTTCTCATCTTGCTTTACACCCCAACAAAGTACTTTTTGGAATTAGGGGTCTTGCTGACTTTTTCTTAAATCCCCATTGTGCCATGATCGTCTTTAATGTAGGTGAAATGGCAGAGAATTTGAATTTGGAAAAAATAGTTTCCTTATAGAGTTGAAGTCTTTTTAATCCTGGGAAATGACATGGTGTGCTGGTGTCAAAGGATGCCTTTTCAGAAACTTGTTTCCCCGTCTCTCTTTTTCTCCCCAGTGGTTTCTATTTCTTAGTCCCTCTGCTCCGTACGAGTGATGGTATCACCACAGGTGCTCTGTTGCTGACACAGGATAGATTTCCCTGGGTAGCAGTGCTGAGTGACTCCCTTTCTTGACTCATTCAAAACAAGACAGGCTGTATAAACCCACTTGAGAATACATCCTGCAGGAAACAAGATTAGCTAATCCTTTGCTGCATCTCTATTTTCTGCTTTTCCACAAATGGCTGGTAACATGAGCAGTCACAGTTATGGACTCCATTTTTTTAATGTATATATGTATCATACATACTCTTTGGTTTGGATTTCTCAGGGAGTGAGAATTATAGTTTTTTTTTAATTGTTTTGATGTTTGGGGATTTTGTAGCCAAGAGTTCAAATGACAGATGTAATATTAGTTTTCTGGATAACTGTGCATGAACAAACAGAAGAATGCCATAGAACGGAAGGGGCTCAAACCACACATATAGGTCAATGTTAGGTGTAGCTTCAACTGAGGTTACAGATTCTGTTCTGTACGGAGTCTTAATTTTTTAATTACAATTTATTTTTATTGAATAATACACATATATTTTAAAACTCATATTTTAAAACACATATTTAAAAATTGTTTAAAACTCAAACAGTCCTCCAAAGCTTATCTTTCAAAACAGCAGTCTTCTGTCTACCCCTTCAAACCCCTGTATCTTGCTTTCCAGAGGCAACCATCTTCACTTTTATCTGATTCTTTTTGTACCTCAGTATTCCTCAATAAATGTCGAGTTTTGATATTCTGTTTTAGGTTGCCATTATGAAAGAAGATGATTTGGCTTATCTACACAAACTCTTTGCTACAAAAGTATGTCTATTACCCCATCTTACCAAGAAAAGCATATTATATTGAAAATTTTGCTTAAATTAACATCCATTGTTTACAATTATGACTGTAGATATTGTTCAAGGCTGAGGCAAACATCCATCCTTGTATGCTATGATTATATTTCATGGCTACTATTTTCTTCTTAGAACTAAAATGTCTTTAAAAAAAACAGTTGACCAATCTATGACAAAGTAAGCAAGAATATACAATGGAGAAAGACAGTCTCTTCAGCAAATGGTGCTGGGAAAACTGGACAGCTACACGTAAAAGAATGAAATTAGAACACTCCCTAACACCATACACAAAAATAAACTAAAAATGTTTTAAAGACCTAAATGTAAGACCAGACACTATCAAACTCTTAGAGGAAAACATAGGAAGGACACTCTTTGACATAAATCACAGCAAGATCTTTTTTGACCCACCTCCTAGAGAAATGAAAATAAAAACAAAAATAAACAAATGGGGCTTAATGAAACTTGAAAGCTTTTGCAAAGCAAAGGAAATCATAAAGAAGATGAAAAGACAGCCCTCCAAATGGGAGAAAATATTTGCAAATGAAGCAAAAGAGAAGGGATTGATCTCTAAAATATACAAATAGCTGAGGAAGCTCAATATCAAAAAAACAAACAACCCAATCCAAAAATGGGCGGAAGACCTAAATCGACATTTCTCCAAAGAAGGTATACAGATTGCTAACAAACACATGAAAGGATGCTCAACATCACTAATCATTAGAGAAATGCAAATCAAAACTACAATGAGGTATCACCTCACACCGGTCAGAATGGCCGTCATAAAAAAATCTACAAACAATAAATGCTAGAGGGGGTGTGGAGACAAGGGAACCCTCTTGCACTATTGGTGGGAATGTAAATTGATACAGCCACTATGGAGAACAGTATGGAAGTTCCTTAAAAAACTAAAAATAGGGCTTCCCTGGTGGCGCAGTGGTTGAGAGTCTGCCTGCCAATGCAGGGGACACAGGTTCGAGCCCTGGTCTGGGAAGATGCTGCATGCCGCGAAGCAACTAGGCCCATGAGTCACAACTACTGAGCCTGCACGTGTGGAGCTTGTGCTCCACAACAAGAGAGGCCGCGACAGTGAGAGGCCCGCGCACCGCGATGAAGAGTGGCCCCCGCTCACCGCAACTAGAGAAAACCCTCACACAGAAACAAAGACCCAACACAGCCAAAAATAAATAAATAAATACAATTTTAAAAAGAAATCCTGAATGCTAAAAATAACTTAAAAAAAAACCCCTAAAAATAGAGCTACCATATGATCCAGCAATCCCACTCCTGGGCATATACCCTGAGAAAACCATAATTCAAAAAGACACATGCACCCCAGTGTTCATTGCAGCACTATTTACAATAGCCAGGACATGGAAGGAACCTAAGTGTCCATTGACAGATGAATGGATAAAGAAGATGTGGTCATATATACAATGTAATATTACTCGGCCATAAAAAGGAATGAAATTGGGTCATTTGTAGAGACATGGATGGACCTAGAGAGTGTCATACAGAGTGAAGTAAGTCAGAAAGAGAAAAAAATATTGTATATTAATGCATATATGTGGAATCTAGAAAAATGGTACAGATGAACCAGTTTGCAAGGCAGAAATAGAGACACAGATATAGAGAACAAATGTATGGACACCAAGTGGGGAAGGGGGGTAGGAAGAATTGGGAGATTGGGATTGACATATATACACTAATATGTTTAAAATAGATAACTAATGAGAACCTGCTGTATAGCACAGGGAATTTGACTCAGTGCTCTGTGGTGACCTAAATGGGAAGTAAATCCAAAAAAGAGGGGATATATGTATACATAGAGCTGATTCACTTCGCTGTACAGCAGAAATTAACACAACATTGCCAAACAACAGTACCCCAATTTAAAAAAAATACACATATATGTATAATTCAAATAAATAAATAAATAAATATTGAGACTAAATAAAAAACCAGTTGCTTATGTTTTATTTCCTTTATTTCTTTCATAAAAAACTTTCAGGCATTCAGATTTTTTCAGCTATTGAGCATAATGGAACAAATATCCACGTATACATCACCCCATTTAAGAAGTAAAACCTCATAAATACCACTGAAGTCATGGATAAACTGTTTTTTGATCACATTTCCCTCGCTGCTCATTAGAGGTAAACACTATAAATTTTTTTGTTATTTGTTAGTATCAAGAAGTGTGTACAGTTTTACTCTATATGTATAAATCCCTAAGCAATATATTACATATTTTTAACTTTGTATAATTGCATCATACTGTATGTATTTTGGTAAATCTTGCTTTTCCCCATCAATGGGTCTTTGGGATTTCTAATGCATGTAACTGTAACAAATTTATTTTATTATATAAATATCCCATCATGTGTCTATACACACAATGTGTTTATTTATTCTCATTTCTCTGATTAGCATTTAGTTTGTACTTAGAATTTAACTATAAAAATACTGCCCCAAGTCTTTTAGTGCATGCCTCCTTTCCCACAAAGACAGGAATCTTTATAGTATTTATACCTAGAAATAGGATAGATGGGTCTTGGGGCATCCTCCTTCAGTTTTAATAGATAATGCCAAATATCTCCCCTGAGTAGTTAAGACAGTTTATAACCCCATTAGTGCTGTAAAAATTTTCTAATTGCTTCTTATCTTTACCTACACTTGGTGTACTCAAACTTTTTGCCAGTCTGTTGAATCTGAAATGTTTCTTACGTTCTTTTATTTTGCATTTTTCCAATTATTACTGAGAATCTCTCTTCCTGGGTTTATTGGCCGTTGGGTTTTTTCATCTGTGAATTTGCCTATTTGCAGGTCTCATTTGCCTTCTATTTAATTCTTCATATATTTTGGATTTCAATTATCTCTTACTTTTAAACTTTGCAAATGTACTTGCCTATGCTATAATTTATCCATTAATTTTTTTATGTCTTTTGATATTTGACCATTTCTAATTTTAAAATCGTTGAATTTGTTAATCTTTTCCCTATGATTTGCATTTTTTTCTGTCTTGTATGAGAAATCTCTTCTTACACTAAGGTCATAAAGATAATCTATATTTTCTTCTGAATTTCTATGAGCTTGTTTACAAGATCTTTATTCCACCTGGGATTGATCTTTTCGTACATTGCAAGGTTAGGGTACAATTTTATCTTTCCTATGTGGATAGTCACGGTCCTGGAATTGTACTTTCTGTAGCCCATCATTTCCTGACTGATCTGCAAGGGCATCTCATCAAGCTCCTTGAAGAAAACATAGGGAAAAAGATTGTGAACAGTAGCCTTGGCAATAATTTCTTGAATATGACATCAAAAGCACATCAACAAAAGCAAAAATTGACAAGAGAGACTAAATAAAAATAAAAAGCTTTTGCACAGCCAAGGAAACAATCAAAAACAGCAACAGCAAGGCAATGTACAGATTGGAAGAAAGTATCTGCAAACCATATATCTGATAAGAAACTCATACAATGTAATAGTAAGAAAACAAATAACCCAATTAAAAAATGGACAAAAGAACATAGACAGTTCTCCAAAGAAGCCATATAAAAACAGATATATGGGCTTCCCTGGTGGCGCAGTGGTTGGGAGTCCGCCTGCCGATGCGGGGGACGCAGGTTCGTGCCCCAGTCCGGGAGGATCCCACATGCCGCGGAGCGGCTGGGCCCGTGCGCCGTGGCCGCTGAGTCTGCGCGTCCGGAGCCTGTGCTCCACGGCGGGAGGGGCCGCAGCGGTGAGAGGCCGGCGTACCACAAAAACAAAAACAAAAACAAAAAAAACCAAAACAGATATATGAAAAGGCACTCAACATTACCAATCATCAGGAAATGCAAACTCAAACCACAATGAGATATTGTCTTACACATTTTAGGTTGGCTTTTATTAAAGAAAAAATATTAAAAATGTCGGCGAGGGAACCCTCGTGCACTGTTGATAGGAAGGTAAAGTGGCACAGCTGCTATGGAAAACGGTAGGGCGGTTCCTCAACAAACTAAAAGCAGAACCGTCATGTGATCCAGCAATACCATTTCTGAGAGTATGTCCAAAGGAATTGACATCAGGATCTCGACGAGAAATATACATTCCCACGTTCATTGATGAATTGTTCGCAATAGCCAAGGCATGGAAGCAACCTAAATGTCCATTGATGAATGAGTGGGAAAAGAAAATGTTTTTTCATCTACATACCATAAAATGTAATTTAACCTTAAAAAAGAAGGAAATTCTGTCATTTCCAATGACACGGATGAACCTGGAGGATATAATGCTAAATGAAATAAGCCAGACACAGAAATACAAAGACTATGTGATACCACTTACATGATGAATCTAAAATTGTCAAATCCATGGAAGCAGAGTGTGGTATGGTGATTGCCAGAGGGGAGAGGAAAATGGGGAAATATTAGTCAAAGAGTACAAAATTTCATTTATACCAGATGAATAAATCCTAGAGATTTGTACAGCGTAGGGTCTTTAGTTAACAATACTGCATTGTACATTTAAAAATTTACTGTGGGTAGATCTTATGTGTGCTTTAATCACAAAATACTAATAGTATTAATAATTATGGTAGAAGAAAGAGGAGGAGGAGAAAAAGGAGGAAAAGGGAGGAGGAGAAGTAAGAGGGTTTGAGGAGACTTCAGGAGGTGATGGATAGGTTTTATGGCATAGATTGTGGTGATGGGTCCATGGGTGTTTATTTATCTCCAAACTCATCAAATTGTATATATTAATTATGTACAACTTTTTGTTTATCAAAAAAAGAAAAGGAAATAAAATTTCTTGTGAAATATGCTTTCTTATAATAGTATTATAATTAAGGATATATATATGTTACATACAATAATCGTAAATATATTGTACCAAGGTTGTTTCCCATTTTATTTTGTGGATATTTCATTGGTTGTCTATCTGAGACAGGAAGCATAAGAAATATATGATTTTAATGTGCTTAAATATTAGCCGAATTAAGTTCATTACACAAAGTGAAAAGCATTTGTATGTAGCTGTGTTTTGTAACCTTTGTTTATGAAAATGATATTGGTCAGTACCATAATCTCTTGGGGAGAATATCCTTTAGGAGTAATATGAAGAACACCTCTTTTAAAAAGCTGATACATTTAAACATCTCAAGGTCCCACTTTATAATCAAAATAGAAAGTTGTCAAAAAAGTAGTGGAAAAATAATGGCTGGGTTCTTCATAGTCAGAGCTGTGAAGAAAATCTCAGGAGTTTATCCTAGATGATCACCTCTGTTTTACAGATCTAGGTAGTTAAAATAATTGTGATAACTCTAGGTGAATACCTCTACATTTAGGTGCTTACTGGAAATGAGCCTTTTAATCTGCTAGAGGAACACCTCTTCTGGCATCCAGAGCCTCAGCTCGTGAGCTGCAGGTACCCTTAGCTGCGTCCAGGGTCAGAAAGTGGGAGTGGGGGGCACTTCATCAGATTTCCTTGAATATCTATTCCAGTTTCATAAAAGACATTTTAAATAATGCCTTTTGATGAAAATTTAGGTCTTGAGAAAAAAAGCAATTTCTTCTTTCTTGCTCAGTGAATTTCACAGATAGACTTGCCTGCCCTTTGGACTATAACATTTGAACCAAACTAATGATTCTCATGGCTTAAGCCTCTAAAAGTTAGGAATAGTGACTTTTCCTTTTCTCGTTAGTGATCTTTAGGTATACCAGTCCACTGTTCCAATGAATACAAAAAAATGTAAGTAGGAAAAATAACTAGGAAACAGGATTTCATAAATAATATTAGGACCTCTCAGTAAGAAAAAAAAATAATAGTAGGAAAAAACAGAGAAGAGAAATGAGGCTGTAGGTGAATAAATATTTCGAGCCTCGAGGAGGAAAAGCTAAGGCTAGTCAATTTTCTAAAAAGCAATCTGAGTACATAATCCTAGCAAAAAGTGTTAACAGGAGGTGGATGAATTTTTACAAATATAAAAAGAAACATATGTCCTATGAAGGAATGTGAGCACCACTTAGCAATTTCACAGCACTTTTCATCTTCAAAGAATTTTGCATGTTAACTAATTAATCCTTCCAACACCCTTGTGACGTAAACGTGACAAACAAGGACAGAAGTGAGTCTCAAATGACTAATTTACCAAGCTCACTGGTTGAGAAAGAATTATGAAAGCATGCCAGTTACTAATGAGGAAGATCCTAGGTAGGGATTTTATACAGGATATTGTGTGTGTGTGTGTGTGTGTGTGTGTGTACTTTCCAAAATTTGTTTACAGAAATATAGAGCAAATGACAGAATTTGAAAGAAAGCATTTATCACCCCTTGAGCTCAGTTTATGCTAGACTAGTGTGGACTTCTCAAATAATCCAAATTTAAACCATGCATATTAGCAGCAGTTTGGTATTTGCTTTTTATGCATGGAGTTGATGCATTATTTAGACAATGAGAACCAACTATCTGAAACTTCAGTGGTTTAAAGGGAGTTACACTTGTTAGGGGGTTATTTTCTGCCCAATTCTGTAACATGTAATCTATCAACACATATTCTTTCTTGTTATCCAAACACCAGGACAAGAATGCAAGGCCCAACTAAATGAGAGATCTGACAATTTTAGGCTCTTACTTGCCAACTACTTATTTTGGAAACTTATAACTGAGGCTGTGGTTAGTTTTCTAAAGATCTAAGTCTGTTTCCTTTTTCTCTGCCTGCCTGTGTAATACCGTCTACTATTACCCTGTTGTGACAGCAATATATCTTTCCCCAAACTTGCAGAAGAGAATAGCGGAGCTCATGACCACCCTGGAATGATAATAGCCGTGCCGTGCTGTTGGCACCCTGAGGTGACGGTGGCAGGGAGTCACATTATCCACTTACAACCACAGCCATTCCATTCCAGCTTCACGGGATAACAGAGTGAGTCTCACTGATTACCAATCTGCTAACATAGGCACTAGGCTTCATTCCTTTTCTTGATGATAAAATTTCATTGTGGGCATTATTAGCCTTACCGTGCTGCTCTTAAAATTGTTACTATGACCTTTCAAAAAGTATTGATCCACAAATGCTAAATGGCTAAATATTTCCAAAGGGAAACCTGACTGCCTTTTCTGCACCACAGCTATAAAATTTTCCTTCCAACAAATCAAGACTGGAGGGTACAAAAGGGCTGAGCATTACCCTTCTCTTTCTCAGTGTTAGTTCCAAACTATCATGTGAGTTTCTCTCTCTTCCCTTCCTCCCTTCTTCCTTCCCCCCTCAAATAAGCATAGATTTTCACCTCAGTCCATCATTTCCTTGTATCTGGGTAGCAAAAGTCATGTTGATTATTGCCCAGGGTTTTCAAATGTGGTGCAAAGTTGTAGAGACTATTGATTTAGTCATTCAATTACCAAATATTTCTTGAGTACTTACTATATGCTAGTCACCATTTTAGTCACTAGTGATACAAGAAAGAAGAAAAGTTCCTGCTCACAAAGACATAGCACTTCCTAAGGAGGCTGATACTGGGCCCCTCAAAATGAAGAGGCATCCTCTTCTTTTTGGTCATAAAATTCAATCATTATACTACATTCCAATCACTGAGATACATTCTGTTGTTTGAAATTTCTTCCTGCATTTTTGTTTTGCTGCTACCTGCGATCATTTTCCTTCTGCTTGAAGAAAAACTTTTTTTTTTTTTTTAGTTTCAGTGTACTGGCAACAAATTCTCTGTTTTTGTATGTATTCAAATATCTTTAATTTTTTCGAAGATTTTTTTTCTAGATACAGAATTCTAGTTTGGCAGTAGCTTTCCTTTTTATTTCATTAAAGATATTCCATTGTCTTCTTGATTTCATATTCTATTGAGACATCAGCTGTATGTCATTATTGCTCCTTTAGAGATAGCATTTTTCTTTGAATGTTTTTTACTATTTTCTTTTGTCTCTGATTTTCAGTAATTTTTCTATGCTGTGACTAGTTGTGGGTTTTTTTGGGGGCGGGGGGGGGGGGGTTGTGTGGTTACCCTGCTTGAGGTCCACAGCTTTTCTAAGATCTGTATCTTGATTTTTTGGTCAGGTTTTGGAAATCCAAATATTTTTTTCCTTTATTCCCTCTCTATTCTTCTGAGCCTTTAATTATGTAGATTATAGTTTTTATCCATGTCATATAAATATAGATATAGATAGATAAATATATAAATAGATGTTATATATAGAGGGAGGCTTGCCCAGAAATACACAAATACATATGCTCATTTCTGTATTATTCTTTCTTTTGCTTTGGTCTCTAGGCTTCAGACTGTGTTTTCATCATTTTTCTCTTGATGAGTTCACTAATCCTCTCATGTTCTATATCAATCTCCTCATTAAGCACATCTATCAAAGTCTAAATTTCAGTTTATCACATTGTCAACTCTAGAATTTTTATTTATTCTCTAATAGATTCCAATTCTGTAGTAAAATGTTCTACTCTGTCAATCGTTTTTGAAAAAATATTCAATATAGCCATTTTAAAGTCCAACTTTAATAACTTGGTTAAATGAGAGTTTATTTCTAGTGTTTTCTCTTGGCCATGATTCCTGGGATGTCTAGTAGATTTTTAATTAAATGACAACCATTGTGTGGGTTCTGGAGGTTACTGTATTTTTTTCCAAGTAGGTTTACTCTAACCAGTCCTAGAACCATACAGTAGGGTCAGATGACATTAATCAGATCAGGAATTGGATTTACTCAAGGATAGGTTGCAGTTTTGCGGTATGCGGGCCTCTCACGGTTGTGGCCTATCCCCTTGCGGAGCACAGGCTCTGGACACACAGGCTCAGCGGCCATGGCTCACGGGCCCAGCCGCTCTGCGGCATGTGGGATCTTCCCGGACCGGGGCATGAACCCGTGTCCCCTGCATCGGCAGGCGGACTCTCAACCACTGCACCACCAGGGAAGCCCTAGGTTGCAGTTTTTGATGGCTAAATCAAGCCCTGGCTGTTCCACACTCCTAGGATATAAACTTCCACCATTCCCACTGAGATTCCAAAGTATTTGCTAGGATCCCTCTCCACTGTTATTCCCAGACTCTCATTTCTGCATCTTGAGCATGAAGCTCTTTAGTCAGTGGAAAATGAGAATATTCTAAAATTTTAAAATCCTTTGTCCTTGGGAGTATCATTATCAGAACTCCATATGGGGTAGATAAAGGGAGCCCAATTAGGAAGTTACAGTAATAGTTTGGTTATGAGCTAATGGAGCCTGATACAGGGAGTTGGCAGTAGGAATATGTATATGAAAGGATGCATATGTAAGCTTTTGTGAGAGAAGAATGGGAGAGTGAACTTGTTGATTATGTGAAGCGTGATGTGTTAAATAAGCTTCTTCAAGATTTCGAGTCTACAGCCCTGAGGTATATTCCATGGACCACAGGAAAAATGAAATTCTAACTTAACGAGAATTTAGAGATGGAAATACATATTTGAGGGTAATACACACTTAGGAGGTGATTAAAGACTTGGTTAAGGACATACAGAAGAGGAAGAGAACAGGATGGGGAACAGAATCAGAGTGATCACAGACATTGGGGGATGAACCTGGTGACAGCTCAGTTCTCTTTTCACTTAACCAACATGTGCCCCTTAATATCTAAGGTACAATCGCATCAAAGAAAACCATTTTGCATTTAAGTGTAGACAGATCTTAGTGTTCACAGTGGGCTGGAGATGAAGTAAAACATGAAATAATTTTATGATTTCTGGTCTTTATCTCTTCTCGTGTCAGGAGAACTAAAAACTCTATCAGCACGAATCTAGAGACTCTCAGTCCTACATTATTAATGAAGGATGTAGTTAACTCTTTATCCCTTTCAGGGTTGAAATTACAAAAACAGCTTGTTGCAAAGTATACATGGGATTCTTAAATCCAGGAGAGTTTAGGGTACCGGAGGAGAGCAAAGGGAAGGTTGTTGGTGTTGAAAGTAAATATACTCTGTGTCAAAAATGCACTGTGGAGCCAGTGGTATGTGATAAGATATGGAGGCTGGCTTTGGAACTCTCTTTGTAAGTGCTAGGATTGGGGTTTTAATAATATAACAGTTCTTCAGGCTTTCTGACAAGGAAGGCTTGAAAGCATGCAGCACTGTATCAGGCTTATCAGTCAACTTCCAGGACAAAAACAGAAAGAATGCTCTATGTTCATCTTCACGCAATACATTGTCAGTTACAATTACAGAGAAAAACTAACCTCAGTGATCTTTGCAGTATTTAGTAATTTAAGAGCACGCTGAATTTGCAGCCCATCATTTGAATTAAAAGTACTGAATTTGGTTGGGTCTTTTGGTAATTTTTCAGAATTCTATAGCTGACACTGATAGGTAATGTTTTGGCAGAAAAAAAAAGAAGACAATGGGGAAATATGTACTTGAAATATAAACTTTGTGACTTCTCTCTGCACCCTGTAAATGTAAATATATATGTCTCCATATAGTTTTAATCCCCCGATAAGAGCAGAAATTTATGGGTGTTTAACTTTGCTTAACAGTTGTGTCCATAAAACCCAGCCTGAGAAAGTTCATAGGCTACTATATTTGAAGATGTAGACTTTTCTCTTTTTTTCTTTTAAAAAAAATTTTATTGAAGTATAGTTGATTTACAATGTTGTGTTAATTTCTGCTGTACAGCAAAGTGACAGTTATGTGTATATATATATATATTCTTTTTCATATTCTTTTCTGTTATGGTTTATTGCAGGATATTGAATATAGTTCCCGGTGCTATACATTAGGACCTTGTTGTTTATCCATCCTGTATATACTAGTTTGCATCTGCTCATCCCAAATTCCCAATCCTTTCCTCCACCACACCCCCTCCCCCTTGGCAACCACAAGTCTGTTCTCTATGTCTGTGCGTCTGTTTCTGTTTCATAGATAAATTCATTTGTGTCATACTTTAGATTCCACATATAAGTGACACCATATGGTATTTGTCTTTCTCTTTCTGACTTACTTCACTTAGTAGGATAATCTCTACGTCCATCCATGTTGCCGCAATTGGCATTATTTCATTCTTTTTGATGTCTGCGTAATATTTCATTGCGTATATATGTACCACATGAAGATGTAGATTTTCAAAAACCTTCTCATCTTATTTTTTCTCAGTCCTTCACTTATCCTCCATTCATAGCTGAATGTGAATGCTCTTGTAAATTTCAAAGCAGGCAGGGGCAAAGGTAGCCAAACTTGTGATACCCTGAATGACAGCCTGGAAACGTCAGCTCCCTTTTCATCTTTTATCTTTGGGATCACAGGTTGGCAGGTCGTACCAATCAGTCTAGAGCAGTGATTCTCACCTTGGCAGCAATAATTCACTGTGGAGTTTTTTAAAAGTACAGATGCCTGCATCCCACCCAGAGGTTCTGGTTTAATCGGTCTGAGCTGCCTCCTGGATTTTTAAAACTCCCCAGATAGTTATAAAGCACAACCTAGAAGAAAACTCAGGAAATTCAATTCCCTAAAGTAACTCTTATAATTAACTTCTTAGAAAACCTTGCCTGGATTTTCATCTCATAAATAATACTTAATCTTTATGGTTCTGTACATAGGTATTGGCTAAACTTATTCAAATATGAATCCAGTGTGCATTTGGGAGTATAGAAAACACATACCCTATTTTATAGGTATTACAGGTAAATGTGCCAGATTTAGCAAATAAAAACAGAGAATGTACAGTTATATTTGAATTTTGGATAAACAGTGAATAATTCTTTTTGTACAAGTATGTCTCAAGCAATATTGAGGGCGTGCTTATACGAAAAACATTATTTGTTGTTTATTTGAAATTCAGATGACGCTGTGTCCTGCTTTTTATCCGGCAGCCCTAATTACAGGACATGCAGAAAATGTTTAGCTGCTCCATTTTAATCAAAGCATTTTTGTTGACTTGTAAACAATCGCCTGTGAAACCATTTTATATTGGTCTGATCCCAGTTAAGACACCCGGAACAAGCAATCTAGGCAGTGTGGCTGAACAATGTAACCCAATTCACTAAGCCTCTTGGCCTACTTATTCATTCAAAACACTCACTTTGTCTAAGATATTTATAGACGAGATCAATTTTAATTTCCTTTACCTCTCGAGTACACAGTTTGTAATTACTCCAACAGAGATTTATCCACCTTCTAATACAGTTCTGGGGTAAGACCTGCATGCCGGGGGGGTTCACTTCTACTCCAGCCTAAGTTGTCTGAACTGTCTTAATCTGTAGACCAATTTTCTCTACAGCCCCCTAAGGAAGGAACTTGTTGATTTTGGCAGTGTTTACCTTTCCTACAAACAAATTCAACATTTTCCAGACCGGCTGGCTCTTAAAAATCACATGAGAGCTGCGGAAAAACTGCCTAGAGTATGCTTCAGAATTCCTCCCTCCCCCATATTCTAGGAAAAGCTTTACGTTCCTCACAGCTGCTGGAAGATAATCTACGGAGTCAGGAGTATTTAGAATCTGTGGAGAAGGCTGTACAGTTCCCTGAGTTCAGTTCTTTTCTAGAAAGAGAGTAGAAGAATCTGTCAGAAAAAAAAAAAGTTCCAGCCTTCACGAATGATAATACGGACTTCCACATGGAGAAAAGGGAAAAGAACTGATTTGATGTTTGTTTTCTCATAAAGGTTTAACAGTGTCATGTTCCACCTGGAGCAAGAACATGTATGTCGTGTGCTTGCGTGTTACTGGCTTTCACTGAGTATTGTCACTCATCTTTGCTTTGGGCAGCTTGAATGGTATAGTGTTGTGTCTTTGCATCGTTTTCATTAGTGAAGGTCATCACCCCCTTTCCATCTCCCCAGGTACCTCCAGCCATCCCTCTCTGTCTCTTAGACCAAAACCCGTTTTGCGTCATGTGTCAGCAGAGTAAACTTTCTTCCATGAAGGAGTCTTCCTTGGCAGGCACTAAATGGAGGCTGGTGTCACTACAATCAAGACAGTCCAATCTATGTTTTGCAAAAAGAAAGTGCATTCGAGTTTCCTCACATCTGCCGTTTATGTATAAAAATTTTCAGATTTCATTGAATATTCTCCTAAGTCTTGTGTGATGTGCTAGAGACCGTAATTCTGTTCATCAAAATTATCTTGATCTGGAAAGTGTAATTTACATTTATTTCCCCTTGATGTAGTTCAGTGTTATCTCTGGTGAACTGAGAGCTATTGATCTATTTAACAAATTATTTTTTTCCTCCAAGTAATAACTTCATTGTTTTCGATGCTTAAAAACCAAAGAGTTCATGTCTCTGACTCTCAGAGTTTTTCCTCGTCCCTGCCACAGACCTCATCCCAGCCAGGACCTACCACCTTTGTTCGAGATCACTTCCTGCCAGCTTCCACTTGCGGTGTCCTGTGGGAATGCACCTTTGCCCCAATTTGTTTCTTGTCTCTTCTGTTTTCTCTTGCTTTGTTCATTTTTTTTCCCCAAGTGCAGACCCCTCTATCAGATGTCTCTTACGATCTAGACCAACTTTTTGGGGTGTGTTAAGACTCCCCCCCCTTTTTTCCTATTCCTGCTCTTATTCTCTAATTTTGCACTGAAATGGGTATTTCCTTTCTCCTCCATGTGTCTTCTTTGTTGGATTAACTCCTTTCCTTCTTCAATACCTCCTCCTTACTCAGAAGGGTTGTTAACAATGAAATTTACTGTTCTAATTCTTTGGCTTATTTTTTGCCATTCAGGCCAGGTCCTGGCTCTTCTTCGCTTCTGTCACCTAGATTAGATTGATTACAGGGAGAGGAAGGTAACTGATTGGCAATTCACTACTTGGGCTGTTCTAAATGTTGGAACCAAGCCTGTAACACTTTGATTTAATGCTTCAGAATGAACTTGAATCTTGGCCAAACTCACCAATTATTTGGCTTCAGTGTACGAACCTGAGCTGCATTTAGCTTCCCCTCCTGTCCCCTGGGTCCTGGACTGAAATCTCTGGGTGAAAGCAGAGCTGGTCTGTGCTTGGGGCTCAGCGTGGCTGCTAGCCATGGTTTGCAGTAAAGGCAGGGGTGGGAATGGGAAAAGGAAAGGTGTACAGTCTCCTCTGACGCTTTCTCAGAATCCCTCACCCCGTTCTTAAACAAAGCCTTATAGGCACTGAAAGTTTCAGATTTTTAGTTTTTAAATTATTGGTCGTGGAAGTTAGATAAGCGCTTTAGTACGCTCCATGTTTTTTGGCCATTCTTTGGAAGCATGGTACTCGATACAGTTTTGAGCTTTTGTGCTTGTTTGATACTAGTTGATACAATAAGTGCTTCAATATCAAACAGAAATGAAAGCTGCGTTTCCCTTGCCACTCCTGAAAACTCTACCGTGGCCCTCTACTGTGTGTATTTAGGAACTGAGAGTTTAGAATCAATCCTCAGATCCCACAGAACCCCTAACTTCAGATATTGTCACCGTGTTTCCTAGGGTATAACGACACTTTTCCCGCATGGAAAATGCACTGGGCTGACTCTGTCAAAGAGCTGTATATTAGACGGGCACTGAGAGAAGATCAGCAATTTCAAGACCGAGCCCCCTGGGTTGTTCCGAGGCCGTGGCGACCACCCCAAGATGGGGATGCTGAAGAGGAGTGTCCTGCTGGAGGACGTGACCATCAACTGCAGCAGGGACTCCGAAGTACCCGAGCCTCCGGTAAGTCACCGGTGGAAGGAGGTGCGGTGCGACCGCACGGTCACGTGGCTGGCGGCGTGGACAGAGAACGGGCAGAACTCCATCAAGTACACCATGCTGAACCCCAGCTCCAAGCCGAAGGGGGAGAGAGATTGGGAGAAGTATGAAGTGGCTCAGCGCTTGAAAGGAGTCTGGGCGAGATCCGTTCTCAGTACCGAGCCGACTGGAAGTCCCGAGAAATGAAGGCGAGACGCACTGTGGCCCTTTATTTCATCGACAAGCTGGCGCTGCGAGCCGGGCACGAGACGGAGGAGGGTGACGCGGCTGACACGGTGGGTGGCTACTCCCTCCGCGTGGAACACGTCCAGCTGCACCCAGGGGCCGGTGGCTGCCCGTACGTCGTGGAATTCGACTTCCTGGGACAGGACTCGATCCGCTACTAAAACAGAGTGCGGGTGGAGAAGCCGGTGTATGAGAATCTGCAGCTGTTCATGGAGAACAAAGGCCCTGGGGATGAGCTCTTTGACAGACTGACCACCGCCAGTCTGAACAAGCACCTGCAGGACCTGATGGATGGCCTGACGGCCAAGGTGTTCCGGACCTGCAATGCCAGCCTCACCCTGCAGGGCCAGCTGAGAGCACTGACCAGAGCTGAAGACAGCGTAGCCGCTAAGATTCTGTCTTACAACAGAGCAAATCGGGCCGTTGCCGTTCTCTGCAACCATCAGCGGGCGACTCCCAAGACCTTCGAGAAGTCGATGCAGACTCTTCGGTAGAAGATTGCGGCGAAGAAGAAGCAGGTGGCCGAGGCCAAGGCACAGCTGAAGAAGGCAAGGGCCGACCACAAATCCAGAGGGGACAGCAGGTCCAAGAGCTTCCTGGAGAAGAGGGGACGGCTGCTGGAGAAACTGGAGGAGCAGCTCGGGAGACTGCGCTTGCAGGCCACAGACAAGGAGGACAGCAAGCAGGTGGCCCTGGGCACGTCCAAGCTCAACTACCTGGACCCCCAGATCAGTGTCGCCTGGTGTAAGAGGTTTGGGGTGCCCGTGGAGAAGATCTACAACAAGACACAGAGGGCTCTCGACATGGCAGGCAAAGACTTTGAATTCTAAATGAGCATCTCTGTGCCTCGTTGGAACTTATTTTTTTTCACCATTAAAGCAGATGGGGGAATTTTGTACAAAAAAAAAAAAAGAGCTGTCTCAGAAGGCACACATCAGGTCCCTGCAAACTCAGGGAGCCCACCCTCTTGTTGGTGCATGTCTGAGGCCACAGGTTTCCACGCTGCCAAACAAGTCGGTGGGGACATTCTGGCAGCTTGACGGTGATTTTTATGTGGAAGGATGTTAAGAGCCTCCCAGATGCAATTCAATCAGACCAGGAACCATGTTAGACAATTCTGCCAAATTTATACTAATGTAAAGTAAGCTAGGTGGCTGTTCACTCCTTATCATTATTTTTGTAACACTTGATCTAAGTCAAAAGTTTAAGAAAAGAGTTTGCCCCTTCCTCCTCTCCTCCCACCTTCATGGCCTTTGTTCCGACAAAATGACATTGATTTAGGATCCATTAGATTAACCAGTTGCTTCTCAGACAAACTAAAAGTAATCCCGAGCTGATTTTACCATCCATTGGTTTCCAAACAAGTTTGACAAAACCCATGAATTTCCATGGAGAAACTCAACTTCTCTGTGTAGATGCTTTGACCTGTACACAGAAGCTGGCTCTTCGTAACCAATAGCCTTGTAATATTTGAAGGTTTAAAAAGTCTGCCCAAATGTGGGGAAAAGTTAAGCATCAATTTAAAAAACTAGTGAAAATTTTGAGCTCACCTTACAAAAACATATTTTGAGCACAAGGTAAAGAAACATTTATGTATTATGTGCATAATACACAAAATAGTGAAACCCTGTAGAAGCTACAGGTAGACATTTAGGGATCAAGAATTTTGATTTGTTTGTTAGGAAATGCAAGACTCTACACATGTTTATTTGACATGTGTTCTAAGAATGTAAGTGTTGCATACGGTATGATAATCTCAGGGCAGCCACAGGAGGAAATAAGAATGAGGCTTAGAAGGAAGAGTTGATTATACACACAGGTCCTAGAGAGCCACCACATGAGATGCAGGGCCACAGGGGAAGCACCAGGTTTGGGTCAGGTGGGAGAAGACAGGAACAAGGGGAAATTCCAGCTCATCCTTTATTGGGATTTCTGTGAGAAAAGCAAGACAAATCAGAGTAAAGAGTTTAGGTTTGGATAATTACAGGAAAGCCTGGGCTATAGGATGGTGTCTCGCTGGTGGTACCCGGCCCAGGGATGACTTGGAGCTTGGTTTGTGAGAAATAGATAAAGGAGTGGTTGAGGCCATAGACTTGGATTGGTTGGTTTGCACATGAAAAATGTGCTCCCAACTCAGCACGTTGTTATCTTTAAGAAATGGGTTTCTCTTTTGGCCAGAAAACTTTTGAAGGTGTCAAACCATCATACAATACAGAAAATGAAGAAACAATTAATACAGCATCTTTAGTAACTTTCACACTAAGTTAAGTGCTATGAATATTTTATGTATAAGACAGTCTCTGTATTTCAAAATCCCAAACTACGGAACAAGGACATTTATAAGGGAAATGTTGATCATCTAGGAGAAAGAAGAGATGATCCTATAATATATTTCTTAATAAAGTAGGAGGGGATAAGACCCATAGCGCACAGGGTGCTAAGGGTCTCAATTCCAAGGAGATGCTGCTCCACTGGTGTACACACTAATTAACTTAATAAAATATTACCAGTAATTTAAAAAACTTCCTAAATTCCCATCCTTAATAACATTCTTACCTCTACTCCCAGAGTTAAGTAACTTTTGTTACTATCTTTCCTTTTTTTAAATTTTACTTTACAAAGTCTGAAAAGATATTTTAAGACAATTTTTTAGAGCAGTTTTAGGTTAACAGCAAAACTAAGAAGTTATAGAGTTTTCCATATGCCCCCGGTTCCTGCACTTACATGGTTTCTCCCATTATCAACATCCTCCAGCAGAGTGGTACGCTTGTTATAATTGGTGAAGCAACATCGACACATCATAATCACTCTAATCCATAGTTTTACCTTAAAGTTTAGTCTTGTGTTGCACATTCTTTGGGTTTGGATAAATGTATAAGGACACGTAGTCATACTATAGTATCATACAGAGTCTTTTCATTGCCCTAAAAGTCCTCTGTGCTCTGCCTATATACCCTCCCCCACCCCAAACTCTGGCAACCTCTAATCTCTTAACTGTCTCCATAGTTTTTTTTTTCTTCTCTTCCAGAATGTCATACAGTTGTTATCATTCAGCATGTAGACTTTTCAGATTGGTTTCTTTCACTTAACGATACGCGTATAAAATTCCTTCCACCATTCATCAGATATAATGGATTTAGCAACAAGTATCATCAAACTCTGGGTTACCAATCAAAAGGTAATGTATTATTTCTCATAATGAAAAAAAAAGGGGGGGTAGGGTACCCAGTAAGGTCTGATTAGTACTTTCCACTGAGCCTGTATTCCACTATCTCTGCTTTTGGCTTCATCCTATAGTTGGTTTCCTCTTGTGATCACAAATGGCTGTAACATGTCACCTGGAGACAATAGTAACTAGTGGCGGAAAGGGGCTTACCTTTACATCTCTTGCGTCGGTAGGAAAGGACAGCTTCTCATGCTCGGAAAGATTTTCTCCTGTGGTTCATTGGCCTGATTATGGCCACCTTTTTTTTTCATACCAACCCTTGGCAAGGGTTAACTTTCTGACCACTGGACTCCTCAGACTCCTCCAGGCCTACTGGATCAGATGATGGGGTCAGCTTCCTTAGAAACACTTGGCTATGTGGAGGAAGACTGGATATCTTAAAATATATGCTCTTAGGAATCAGAGAAATTTCCTGCAACCAACAGGGCACGTCACACTCCTGTTTTCATTTATGGAAATTCCTGCTTTTACTAGTCATATAGAATGTCACACATGGTCATATCAATGAGCACATTTGAACAGTTAATAAGATTGAGCTGAGATTAGGACACAGGGGCTGTGTTAGTGATGCATGTTTGCCTTTGGGGCAGCCCAACATAATACTTAGGAGCGTCGGCTCTGAAGTAAATGCCAGCTTCACATAGCTGTACGATCTTGGGCCGCTTAAACCTAGCTTCTCAAAGCTTCCATTTCCTCACCATAAATTGCAGATAATGATAGTAGTCATCTCACCTGGTTGTTAGAAGGATTAAAGGAGATAATGCGTATACCACGTGTTCGAAAATACCTATCATATTTTAAATGTTCAACACACCCAAGACATAATATCTTATTATATTTATTTTTGCACATCGTAGGCTCTCAGTACCCACTGGTGACTGAAAATACTAAAACAACTACAAAGACAAACAAACAAAAGCAACATAGAATCATATTAGCAAGTGACATCAAAAAGAAAAAGAAAAACAATAAAATCTCATCCTGCACAGGTTCTCTGACTACCAACAGAAGCAGAGACGGGCCCTGCTGGAGGACTGTTTCCCTAAGTTGGGCTTGTGATAAATTCCCACAGATTAAAGTCAAGGATGTTTTCACAAAGATCACCAAACATAGGAGAAGGCAAGCCACTGCAAGTTAAGGGATGGAAGGATGGATGCTTTTAGATTCTCATATCTGCAGAATGGCCTTAACAGACAAGGGCAACAGAGAACAGTGTACGTTGATGCAACAGAAGTCACAGAGACCAAAGGAACGGATCCCAGGAACATACCCATGCACGTAGGGAAATCTGATGGACAGAGTCAGCGTTGCACATTAGTGTGGAAAGGAAGGTTGCTTAACAAATCAAGCGCTCAAAATAAGCTATCCCAGTGCAGGGGAGAATGAAAAGGGGTCCCAGTTCACACCATCATGTGCAAATATCCACCTTGAATAGACTGAGAACTTAAATGTTCAAAGCTGAGCCTGCGCGTCCGGAGCCTGTGCTCCGCAACGGGAGAGGCCACAACAGTGAGAGGCCCACGTACTGCAAAAAAAAAAAAAAAAGTAGATGTTAGCTTAGCTATGAGGGTATAAGAAAAAAAGTAAGTAACTGAGAAAGACATAATTATAATCAGGTTCCAGATATACCTATGTCCACAAAGGTGGACAGTACAGATTCTAGACTTTAAGTCATTCTTCGGTGGCAGCCTATCAAAAACATCTTGGGGCCAGGAGGTGAGTTTTTTTAATGTTGATCGAATGACAGTAAATACACTTTGATTTATTCTTTAAAGGAAGCGGCACAGGGTTTTATTACGGGGCTCCCTTACATAGTAATAACATTTCACATTATTCACCTTCAGAAGACAAAATACAAAACAAATTCTTGTATTAGATAACGGGTGAACAATGGCTGATTTGAATTAAAATTTATTTAAATGTCATTTCTAAAAGACAATGCATTTCCATGCAGATCTCATTTGCAATTTCAGAAAATCATACCTTATTACATAAAGATAATCTTGAGTATCAAGATCAATGCCCAGATGGATGTGGTCCCATTTTGACATCACAAGTCGTAAGGACCCTGATTCATGTAATAGGCAAACGAATGGCATTTTCTGATACTTTTAAAGTCAGAATAATGACTAAGGAGAGCTGCCCAAAGTTCTGCCAGGCAAAGGACATGTTGGAGTGGGGACTGGGGGGTTGTGGACCGCTTACCGGTGAACCTGAGGACAAAATTCAGCCCCTCCCCCCAAAAAGGAAGATAAAAGTCTTCAGACAGGCATTCTCTCTGACCTCCTGGCTCAATAATTTATGTCACCCTGAGGGCATTTAAGGTTTGTGCCACGGTGTTTCAGGCTACTGCTGAAGAGATTCCTTAACTGTGTCTCTTAGGTCACTTGTGTTTACGGCTGACTATAGGGGTCTTTACTGTAAGGGTCTCTCATACACTGATCAGATTCTATTACAGTGTCTGGGAAAAACTCATTCACAGTCTTTCTGTGGATGAAAGATTTTTTTTTAAATTTTACCACAGATACTTTAACATGTATCAAATCGAGAGTCTCTAATGATTCATAATTCTCCAAGGTCAAATTTTTTCACCCAACCTTATCTTCCCTACAGTAATCTTCATGAGAAGTTGAAACATATGTAGGTTTGCCTTGATTTAGGGCATGGATTTAAGAAGACATGGCAAACAAGCCAACACTGGGTCAACAAACATATATGCCAGGATTTATCCGTTTAAAAAAATTTTTCATTAACCCTGGCAAAGACAGGGTTTCTGTGGCCTTAATGCACAATGACTCATGCTTTTAACTACCTGTAGATTGTTCCCTAGCCGTGCAGACTCCTGTCCATTCTTCAAGCGAATAGTACCAGATTGACAAATTACTCCCATACGTATGCTTCTTGTTAAAATTTAAAAAAAGAGAAAAGAGTGAGTATATGGGGACTTCCCTGGTGGCGCAGTGGTTAAGAATCCTTCTGCCAATGCAAGGGACACGGGTTCGATCCCTGGTCCAGGAAGATCCCACATGCCACGGAGCAACTAAGCCCGTGCACCACAACTACTGAGCCTGTGCTCTAAAGCCCACCAACCACAACTATTGAGCTTGCATGCCACAACTACTGAAGCCCGCGCACCTAGAGCCCATGCTCCGCAACAAGAGAAGACACTGCAAAGAGAAGCCCTGCGCACCGCAACTAAGAGTAGCCTCTGCTCACCACAATTAGAGAAAACCCGCATGCAGTAACAAAAACCCAAAACAGCCTAAATAAGTTAATTAATTAATTTTAAAAAAAAGAGTGGATATATCTATACATATAGCTGAGTCACTTTGCTGTACACCTGAAACTAACACAACATTGTAAATCAACTATACTCTAGTGAAAATTTTAAAAAAGAAAAATGATAAACATTTCAATGAGCATATCTTCATAGATAAGATCATTATAAATATAGTGAAAACAGAAAATATAATATGAATTCATTAGCTAAGAACCTAAAATCTCTCAACCAAATCAGTTGGGTTTGGGGGGCGCTTGAAACTGCATTATTTGGCAATGTAGTGAGAGGACAGTAACTTTTTTCTTTAGCTTTGCTGTCTCTTTTCATCAAAAGGAGACATTTTTCATATCTGAAGAACAGGACTTTACCTAATCTTCTCTTATTTCATAAGCATCATCTTTCAGGGTAATTCTGAAATTGGCCATCAAACAAACGTCAAGCATTAAAAACATTTTTGTTTGATTTGCACTCTTTTTTAATTGATTCTAGCCAAGACCTCGCTCTTGTTTAGCTGTAAATAATTTGTCTATTTTCTTTCAAAATGTCCATGATTTTTGAAAACAAAATGACATGAGTTATGCTCATAGGGTTATGCTCAGGGCAATTCATTCTCTTCCTCACAATAAGGTAACACATATTTCACATAAGCCTGGAAACTTACCTTCCTCCCTGCTGCTTAGATCACCCTCACACACAGGTAGTGGCTGCATCTTCCCTGCAAGGGCACTGTGGTCACTGTCTTACTGGGCTGATCCGGACACCTGATTTTCTCAGTATCAGCACTACACTTAAAACTTGCCATCTTTATCTGCTATCCCTATTCTCATTTGAAACTATGTTTTTCAAAATAATTTCACTTTAAAGATGTCAAGTGAAACATGCTGCAAAAATCACAAACCTTAGAATTTTCCATAGTTTTGACTTACTGAGGGTCAGCCTGGGGTGAGAAACGAATTAAATACAGTCAGTATATATTTTGTTGATCAATTCTAAAGTTGACTCGGTTTGTGGGATCTTGTGTTGTTTTCTGAAATGTAATAAATGGCATTAAAATGAAGAACACATTTTAAATTCCAGTTTGCAATTCTCCACCCGCTTTCTAAGACATCAGACAGGTCATCATGTCTCCATCAGCTATGCAAGTCAGCCTCCAACTTTTCAAATCCCCTGCTACATATAAAATGTTTTTGCTTTCCCAGCTTTCACAAGGAAACAAACAAACATTTATGCTGGCTGGAACAAAAAAGTGGGAATTTTGCAGAAATACTTTTGATAGAGTATCTCGAAATTTCAAACACTTAAACATGCTGTTTCTCTAGGACTACAGTGAAAAGTTGAGAAGTTGCTTCACATTCAGCCTGACTGACGTGCACCCTGGCCTATGAAAAAACACCTCGAGGAATGTGTGTCCCTCCCTGAGAGAGTGAGCTTTAGAGGAGAGTATAACCTTTAGAATCAAGCTATGGAAAGTCTGAATTCTAGCTAAGCTGCTTTCTTGTTATGCGATTGTAGGTAGCACACTTCAGCTCTCTGGGCCTAATGTTCTTATTTTTTAAAGATTGACTGAGACAACATATGTGAAGTATGGAATGATTTCCCCAGCATATAGTAAGTGTTCAATAAATTTAAGCCATCTGTTACTATGCAATTTATGTGTTCTGGAAGAATCCTCTTTTAATACCCTGCTGATCCCTCAATACATATTTATTGTTTATTCTTTATATGAGCAAACGGATTGAAATTGGTTATTTTTGAAAAATTAAATTTAATTGCTATGTTCTAATATAACCCATGACATGCTAGGTAGGTGTCACTATTTGGAAACCGACGGCATCAGGTTTTGGGTTTGAGTTGTGACTTTCTTTTTCTAGGATTGCAATAATTTCTAAGTTACACCCACCCATTCACAGCATCATGGACCCATTTGTAGGGAAGTAGCATAATTCTTTTGTAAGAAGTTAAGTTTTGCAGTTTGAGAAATCCCCCAGTAAGAACTCCTGACAGCTTGAGCGGGCAAAGGAAAACCCAATGTGAAAAGGCGGCTGTTTGATTGGACCGTGGCACCTTCCCTTCTGGAAGTGTCATGACAGACAAATGCTGGGATATCTGCTCTCAGGTTTTGTTGTATCCTGTCTTACAACTGACATAAAATGACGTCTCTAATCCGTGTGCACTTTGGGTTACAGACCTGTATGTCAAAATAAAAGCCAGCAGGGGAGGCTAGGAAGTCTTACTAAACATCCTCTTTCTCTGATCCACCGTCCCTGCCGACTGGCCGGTCCACACCTGTGGCAGCTCCATTCTGAGAGGTGAGAGCAGCTGGCTCCCAGCACGTGTAAGCCCAGCTTGGGCTGGTACGGATCCTTAATGAGCTGTCAAGTGTCACAAGAGCATTTCAGGAAAAAAGAAATATATGTGAATGTCCTATGTTTTGTGAATCTTAATACTATAATAACATATTGAAATGTTTGTGATTTTCACAGGCAAGTCGGGGAAAAAAAGTTTTCTTTTGTCCTTTTTGTTATCCATACGATCAAAGCGAGCGGCATGGAGATAATTCCAGAGTGCACAGTGCCAATGTTATTTTCATTTGGCTTTGGAATGCTGTCTGTGGTTTTCTTTGGGCTGTAGATGTTTTTTTCAGGTGAGATTTTTTTTTAAATTGTATCCATTTTCCAAGCTTGGGAACTGCCCTGGGTTGGACTATAATGGCAGACCAATCTGCCCAAAAAACTTTTGAAGGCAAACCTGCGTGGAAATCACTAGTAACGATAATGATGACGGTGTTGGTGCCTGCTGCCAAGGTCTGTTGATCCCTCACCATGTGCCTGGACTTTTTGATGACTCTTGTCTTCTCACCTGTCAAAGGAGGAGGACAATAGTGTCTACCTCGAGGGTTTGCTGTGGAAATCGAGTACACACAGAGCACGCTGGACATAGGAAAGCACGTTAGCTGTTCTTACTGTGTGTGAGCTCATGTCATCCTCATGGCAATTATGTAGGGTCGGTATCATCACTGACACTGTCTCTCAGATGAGGAAACTGAAGGGCGGATGAAGTAATTTCCCCAAAGTCACAATATTAGTGGCAGAGTCAGGAGTAGAACCCAGGTGGTCCGACCCTTGACTAAACCTGCTCATATTGTTTGAGTTTCTCTATTTTTTTTCATGATCAAGAATGAATTTATTATAAAATTATAAAAGAAAAACAGATATATTTGTTCAAAGCTTTGAAACTTTCATATGGCAAAAGATATCATGAACAAACTCAATCAAAAAACTATAAATTTAGGGAAAATATTAAATAAAGAGGGTAATTACACTTTATACTATAAAGAATTCTTTTTTGTTGAAGACGGTAAAAAAATTTTTTTTGGCTGTGCCACGTGGCATGTGAGATCTTAGTTCCCTGACCAGGGATCAAACCCGTGCCCCCTGCAGTGGAAGCACGGAGTCATAACCACTTGACCTCTAGGAAAGTCCCATAAAGAATTCTTAAAAGTTGGTAAGGCAGATATGAACAACCAATAGAAAAATGGACAATTAAGTGGCTATTTACATAAGAGAAAATTCAAATTTGGGGGGAAAAAACATTAAGTAGAAGCTAAAACTCAGAGATTCGTAAATTAAAGTAACAATGAACTATCATTTCACACCTATCAAGACTGGCACACCCTTAAAAGACAGATTACAGCTATTATTAATGTAGATGAACCAGAAAGTGTATTCTCATGCATTGCTAGGGTAAATGGTTAAAAAAAAGACATTTAAAACAAAAACTAGCATTTCTGTAAAACATATACGTTAAATGTTAAAAATATATCTATTGATAATTACCTGTGAATACTACCACTGAGTATCTCAGAGTTTCTCTCTTTTCCTGGGCAAGCATCATAATTCCAGAAATTAAGGACTTAGACTTCTTTGTGTGGCATCTGATTAAAGCTCATGGGGATCTCTGATTAACTGAATGTATGGATTTGGTCAAGTTACTAGAAGCCCTGGCATTTTAATTCCAATGAGGGAGATGAACTATGATTTCGAAGGATCTTCCTGCCTGTGAACATTCTAGAAGCCTAAGAAGTTTACACTCTCTCAAGCAATTCACCTGGTTTCTCGGACCTCCAAACAAGGGGAAATCGGTTTAAATTGTACCAGAAGGATTTTTTTCTTTTGTAAGAATGTTCTCTTGGTAATAAGGTAGTGAACACTGAAAAGAGAAGCTTTTCAAGTTCCTCACTTAAAGCTCTGTGAGAAGAAGGTGGGCCCCATCACTTGGAGCTGTCAGTGGCTCTTAACGCGTAGACGCTGGGCACTGACTAGGTTATGGGCTTCTTGTAGCTAAATGGTTCTGTTTTTCAACGGTGTTAGCTCCACAGTAACTGTTAGGATGGACGGTCCTAGTCAAATAATTAGCCTCAGAATCAAGCTGTGAGATTAGTACTGGCTGAGAGAAGCAGGCAGAGGCTGTCCTCAGCATCCCATGCGCCAGAGAGGCAGGTGTGTGGGTGCAGGGCACTCTGTGGGCTGTGGGAGGAAGGAAAGATGCCAGTGGAATCGGCTTTCGTCCAGGGTTACTTTGTGAACCAGGCTGGGTTTTCTCGGGTGTCTCCAGCCACACTGGATGCTACCCCACTCTCCTCAAGGAACTCATGGTGCTCAGGAGTGAGGATCCCCCTGCAGCATGGAGTTTTGACCTTTCCTTCCTTCCTTCCATCCCACATCCATGTCTTCAGGTCCAACGCTGTATTTTTATTTATTTATTTATTTATTTATTTATTTATTTTTTGTGGTACGCGGTCCTCTCACTGCTGTGGCCTCTCCCGTTGTGGAGCACAGGCTCCGGACGCGCAGGCTCAGCGGCCATGGCTCACGGGCCCAGCTGCTCCGCAGCATGTGGGATCTTCCCGGACCGGGGCACGAACCCGTGTCCCCTGCATCGGCAGGCGGACTCTCAACCACTGCGCCACCAGGGAAGCCCCCAACGCTGTATTGAGAAAGGGCCCAGGGAGGTTTAACGTGTAACATTTCCAGGTAGCATCACTGCTTTCTAGTTCCTTTGAATACGTAGCTCAGAATTTAACCCTGGGGGAGAGCTTTAGACAAAGAAGCAAGACCTTCCTATGTGGAATGTTTTCTCATGATAGAGGGAAGAGGTGGCTCTCACCCCACCACGGCCAAGGGCAGCCTGGCCTGGAATGGGGAGAGCCAGAACTCCATGGGGAAGATCGATTGAAAAATGTGGGATGTGAGTCAACATATTAGATAGACATTTTGAATATATATGGTTGTTATAAATTTTTAAAGAAATTTTTAAGACATGATGTTCAGGTTATGTGCCATGATTTCTACAAGTTATTTAAGTTAATCACAGTCGTGGCAGTGATGGAATAAGACAAATGGGAGTTAATGTAATCACAAATAATACAATTTTAGTGGTAGTGATTAAAACCGAGAGAGAATCCCTTATACCAGGCACACTCATTAACATCCTAACTAGTGAGATAACGAAACATATTCATTTAAAATTTTAAGAAAATTATCCAAATATTTGCATTTCCATTTTTTTTTAGAAAAATAAGTCCACACTACATGTATTATTTCTTCTCCTTATTTCAGTTTGTTCTTATTAATAAACATGAAAAGATGGTACCATGAATCTGTATTATTCCAAACAGAGCTGAATTTTCCCTTTTACTTAAAAGATGCTTTGTTTCAGCTCAGGGCAGCTTGCAATTAATTTCTGAGAACTTATGATCCTCTTAGACTTCTGTAATATATTTTGAGTAACATCACAGGAGAAGTCTTTTTTGACATATAAATATAACTTACTTCCCCAATTTTATGGTATGCATTTCCCGTTATGTGACGAGCTGGTAGGCTCTCTTGCTTATCCACTATTTCTTAGGCATTCCGTCACACATTATCCTATTTAATCTTCACAAAAGCACTGCAAGTTAAATAACACTGTATCTGCTTTTCGGATGAGGAAGTTATAACTCAATAAATAAAGTGAGTTACTCATGATGCCACAGCATGTACACGATGGGAAAGGATTCAAGGCTGGACAAAACGCTCATGTCATTTTGGTCTCTGAGGAAAATGAGCTTGAGAATCTCTCTTATGTCTGTGTGAGTTCTTTCTGAGGCTAGCAGGACCAACTCTTTGGCTTGTACATCAGCACTACTGGTCAGGAAGTCTCCAACCACATCCAATAAACAAAATATTTTCTCCTTTGGTTGGATAATAAAAGAAGACACATTTGTTTAAATCTGTTTTCTAGGACTCATAACTACCATGTAAAGGTTTATAAAAGATCTAAGATATGACACTTAGCTGGATGTCTACGGTTAAGATTCATCAGGGGTGGAGCAGTCTGGGTGAATTATATTTTACTAACTGAAACTTATGCTTTATTTCCAACATAATCTCAGCTTTTGCTTTTTATTGCTGTCTGTATCTGTCCTGGCATGGCCATCATCTCTCAGCAGAATCAGCATTTATTGAGTTCCTAATACTCTATAGGTTTTCGGAGATCCCCTTGGCTTCTGGCATGGATTACTGAATAATCTGAATGTTTTGAATCTATTCAATTCTGGAATCAAGTCCTTGAAGGTCTGTATCAGAGCAAATGTAACTTTTGGAGGTGACCTAGGATTGCTCTTAGGAGACCTTCATAATAGCTGGTTTCTTTTGAATCCTTTGCTATCGTTAGGATGTGTTACTTAATCCCCTTCATGTCTTCTTCTACCCTGGTCCCCAAATACCAGCTTGTCTCCCATGAGCTGAGCCCAAACCGAGTGACTACTTAATATAAACCATGGTTTTATTGGCTTTTTGCATTTCTAGATTGGTTGTGATGAAGACGACCTTCCAGTTAATTTGTGTCTTCATTTTTTTGCCTCCAAAATACCATCAATCCCAACATTACAAATCTTATTAGGTGACGCTGAGTTGAAAAATCTAAATCATTTGTGTAGCGTCTGAAAATATTCTGTTATTAAGGGTCGGGTGTATGTAATCATCTAATCCTGAAGACTTTATGACATTATGTGCTGATATTTTAATGATACTGTATTTGTTTACGATTATTTCATGAAAGTCACAGCATTCTCACTTACTGGTTCTGAAATGGCTTGTTTAGATAGTTGTAAGAGTAGAATAGCTGGTTAACCCTATGGTTGCCGCTGTCTTAATTGTGTCTGTGTCATTAACATTTTATCAACATATATTACTCTTTCCCCAGAAAACCCAGTAAAATTTCCACACTTATCTCTCCAAAGATATCCTGAAGTGTATGGTAAGGATCCCAGGAGAGAGAAGTGTTGGGTAGGACATCCACAGTAATAAAACAAACAAACAATTTATCCAGTTATTCAGTTGAGGCAGCTCGTGTGTCCTACAGAAGCCCATGTAAGTGACCTGCAGCAAACCCAGGGTCATACCTCCACCCCAAACCACTGGGCTTGAGATGGCTGGGAAGACCCCATGGTGTGCAGTCACAGTGGCTTTGTCCACATCGCGCAGGGGCCACTCCAGGTGGTCTGTAGGGCTTGCTTCCATAGGCAGTGCTTAATAATTAGGGGTTTAAGAACATACTCTTGTTTTTCTCTCTGTATTTTTGTACCTTCATTTTAATTAACTTCTTTTTTTTTTTTTTTGCAGCACGTGAGCCTCTCACCGCTGTGGCCTCTCCCGTTGCGGAGCACAGGCTCCGGACGCGCAGGCTCAGCGACCACGGCTCACGGGCCCAGCCGCTCCGCGGAATGTGGGAATCCTCCCATCTTCCCGGACCGGGGCACGAACCCGCGTCCCTCGCATTGGTAGGCAGACTCCCAACCACTGCGCCACCAGGGAAGCCCCTAATTAACTTCTTGATCCATTTTCCAAGTCCTTCTAATCCCAGATTCGTAACTGATATGTATGAGCCCACGGACTATTGCTCTGGGAGGTAAATGAGTACCGAGATATTATCAGCTTTTCAGTGGAAATTACGTGGCTTGGAATCCAAGCTTTATTACATTTAATTCAGTTCACAATGAGGCTGAAAGTAGAGTTTTAAGTCACCTAGGAACGCTTAGAAAACACATAAGACACACTATAGAAATATACTTGTTGAAACAAACCAGGCAATAAGCTTCCATTTAGTTTGTAGAAAGCTGGTGCTGTCATTCTGGCCTGGCAACCTTGTATCACACTTGTTACTGTCATAGACAGGAACTTTCTAGAAGCACTAGACAGTGCATATACACACAAGCCTCTGTTAGGTTCTTACCTATTTAAGAGAGTTGATATCTGGTTACAGTAAGGCATATTTATAAATCTTTGTAAAATCTAAATAATAGCATTTTAAATTTTGTCCTTTCTCCATCTGTCTCCATTCCTTGTTCCCCACGCCCTCTGCGTGGTTAGTTGGAGGCATGTATTTCCCTCAGCAGCCCTATAACTGTGCCTTGTCTTCGTGAACTGTTCAGGAAACTGGAAATATGTAAGAATCAAGAAAAATATTCTTTTTTCTTGAAGGAACCGGAGGATAAAAGTACCAAAAAAGAAAAAAAAAACCACCCAAATCTAATCATTATTATGGCCCCATTTTGTGGTTTTTAATGATCGCAGCTTGTTGCCCCAAGTCCTTTTGCAAAAGGTCAAGACCACTGAGATTGCCCAGGCAACCAACCTTCAGCAAAGAGATACTCAAGAGAGCAATTTGCTAATGCAGCAGGAACTGGTGATGGTTAACTGAGGAAAAACAGAACGTGAGCCCTAGTCCCTGATTCACTGGCTGCAGAAGTGAAAATGGAGAAGAGAACATGAATTAGCAGTAAATCAAGCCGGGGATTGAGCTGTGGGTCCGGACTAATGAGCCTTTTGCTCTAAATCCACTCTTCCTGCCTCGCGTTGGCTACGCTGCGCTGCCCGGCTAAGGAATTCTGCTCACCTCCTGCCAGATTCCTGTTTCATTCCCAACAGACTAAGGAACACCCTTGCTATACTTGCAGCGTTCCCAAGCCTATAGAGTTTCCTGGAGCTGCCGTGACTTTGACCGACCTGGGTAAAGAGACAGGAGGGCTGAGGTGCAGATCTTAGTGTTACAGCTGACCCTTTGCTGAAATCCTCCAGAGGACTGCCCCCCCCCCCAATCTGAGGCCACAGGGGGAGCTAACCAACACCAGGAGAAAAATCACAAAAGATATGTGGTCATATTTCCTACCCATCTTGAAGCTGTCATAATTTATGCTTGTTTGAAAATTATTTTTAGTGCCCTCAGAGTACTGATGATAGAATTCAACAAAATCTAGGATTTTCTTTCTGTGATTTGAGATGAACAGATACTATCTGAGGTGTCCATAGGAAAATGGCATTCTATCTGCATGGGAGAAAAGAAGAAGAAGAAGAAAAAAACCTCCTGGATTCTAAGATCAATCCATCATTTTTAGAACCAATTTGTTCATATTTGTTGGATACATGATGCACTCGGAATAGTTTATATTCTGTGGATAGAGGTACCCTTCTGAATGGCAAATGTGATCACACACACCACTAGATTTAAGGGGACACTGCTTCATCCAGTCCATGAGGCAGTTGGTGAGCTTTTTCCTGCCCTGTTAGGTCCCCAGGTTAGTAGTGTGTGACAGCTGGCTGCTGACAACATTCCTGTCACCCTGGTTTAACGTGCTGTGTCTGTAGCTGGGCCCTCAAACCAGAAGGCCTGAGTCCAACGACCTCCCAGTTACGCCTGGATCACATCACTTCATCTCCTGGGTCCAGTTTCCTTTTGTTAAGGAAAAATAACGTTGCCTCCTCAGAGGGTGAGTGTAAAAACCCAGCACAGTATCTGGAATATTCCAAGTGTGAAATGTTACTATCTATCCTCTAAATGACATGTCAGAAGCAAGTCAGAGTCTTTGCAAAGTAATAAAATCATTTAATTTTTTGAAAAAAGAATTGTTCACATTTCTAGAGGGATTATCACGAATACATCAGAATATTCTTAGAGAAATGACTTGCATACACCACTTCTGATAGTAGGACATTTCTTGCTCTCATTTTTCGGTGCTTAGGAAATAGAAGAGTTTGTGGGTGAAGTTGGGGGTCTTTGTATGCTCTCTTAGCTTCAGCAATGCCTGCCCTATTTTCCTCAGATTCACAGAGATTGATTCCCTGACAGAAGCGGGTTTAGCAGGTCAAGCGTTGCTGCAGAAGCTTGGCTGAGTTTACCCTGTTGTTGGACATACATGTTCTTACCTGTATGGTCTCTCTGCAGATGTGCAGGACCATACCTTTAACGATGGCTTTGGGTAATATGAATAAATAGAAGAGCAGCTCAGTCAAGATTAAAGGAACAGCCATCGCCGTACACACAGGAGCCAAGTTGGTTTGTTTTTTTTTCCAAACATTTTATCTTACCTGGTATAACGTATAACATTTTTATTGTGGAGACAGACAGGCAAGTGTTAAAAGGGCCAAAGCCTGGCACCTGGAGAGAATGAGAGTGTTGGGCCTACATGCTTTAAGCTTTAAGCATCACTCAGAGGCCAGCCTCCCCAGAGTTTTATTTCCCCAAAGAATAGTTTTGATCTGCGAATGTAAATTCTGCAGGAAGCATCAAACCTCAAGGCTGCAGTATAACTTTAAACTGATCCACAATTTAAATATACCATGATGAAGTTCCCAGCTGGGAAAATGAATAGTAGAACAAAAAACCAATTTTGAGGATCAATTTTGAAGGAAACACCAAAAAAATGTTTTTAAAGGCATACTTCCTGCAGCTTTTGTCTTTCCTTTTACATTACAGTGAATTTCTTTTCTCACAGTGGGATTTTAAAGTAATTTATAATTATACACACTTGCAGGGGATGAGAGAGAAATGACCTAATTACAGACCAAATGGATACCCTCTGGCCATCCTGCAATTAGAGCGACTGGGGCAGTGATGGGCTTTATCCTCTTGAGTGGATTCGGTGGTTAACCTGGCAGGGAGTGTGGAAAGTGGTCCACGTGGTCCACAGCATCATGTCAAAATCTGTGCAAATTATTTGGAAAAAAAAAATAAACAGATAAAGCTAAACTTGAAAAGTGATTGTAGAACTGAAACTCCCCCTGCCTAGGACAGGCAGAAGCACAAACTGTGACCAGCAAAGGAGAAAAAAACAGCAGAGCGTTTTAATGCTGTCTCTGTATCTAACTAGATTCTAATTAGTTACAATTAGGCTGCCAGGGAATAACAGCTACAGTGACATTGAAGACGAAAATGCCCAGTTTTAACATAATTCCCACCATTTCATTAGATTTCCCTTCTTTGCCGAGATTTTGTTAGGAACATTAGTGGAAGCAAAAGGTCTTAACAGGTGTCTAACGGGGTCACTGAAGCAGTAAATTCCTTTTTAGTAATTCTCTGGCCTTCCTGCTTTTCTCTCTGTACACTCTACAGCACGGGGGATAATTGCTTGGATAACGTGGTCTCAATTCTGTTCTCTTCTTCCAGCTAAGAGGCCATTTCCCCGCCCATTCTCTCTGTAGAAACCAGGATACCTAACCTGTAATGTGGAAAGAGCCGTGTCCTTTGTCTAGTTAGCAAAACTAGTCTGGCTAATACGGAGCTCCCAGAACCCACATGAACACTTAGAAAATGATATAAATGACCTGTCATAGAATGGGAAGAGAGAAAGAGCCATTAATGTACGTTTTTTGCATTGGGAGAAAATCAACAGATTCTCTCAATAGTCAGTATTGTCCTCATGTGTACAGTGGCTGCACCAAGTGTATCAGTGAGGTGAGAAGGTGGTGACTTAGGACACGTGTCCTGACTGAGATGGACTATTATGATGTGGGACTGCAGAAGGCAATTAATTATTACTAATTCAAGTAATTGGTGATTGGGTGCCCTTTCTATGATTTCTTCACATATGATGAGATTATCTAGAGTAGTGGAATAGCCAGTATTAAAGGGATAAGTATTTTTATACCATCATTGATACATGTACATGGTATTGTTAAACAAAACTATGGAACATTCTTTCAATGAAATTGTACATATTTCAGTGAGAGCTAAAAAAAAATTGGTTAAAAAAATCATTTGTCTCTCTATATTCTTTTTTCAGATTCTTTTCCATTATAGGTTATTACGAGGTATTGAGTATAGTTCCTGGTGCTATACAGTAGGTCCTTGTTGTTTATCGATTTTATATACAGTAGTGTGTATATGATAATCCCGGACTCCTAATTTATCCTTCCTCCTCTTCCCCTTTGGTAACCATGTTTGTTTTTTATATCTGTGAGTCTGTTTCTGTTTTGTAAATAATTTCCTTAGTATCATTTTTTTTAGATTCCACATATAAGTGATATCATATGCTATTTGTCTCTCTCTCTATATATGTATAACTGAGTCACTTTGCTATACACCTGAAACTAACTCAGCATTGTAAATTAACTATACTTCAATTTTTAAAAACATGAAAAATTTGTCTAGATCTTCTGGCTATAATTCATGCAGTATTATTTGTTTTTGAATGACAAAAAAATACTTTTAAATATTTACCAAAATCTCATGACTTGAAATCATGAGACAGTCTGTTCTCAGATCCCTATATAAGGGGTATACAGTATTCTAAAGAGAGGGACGTTTCAAGCAAAGCAGAAACATAGTTACTTACTATAGGCATTGGGGGAAATACTGAGATTCAAATGGTACTTTTAACTCTAACAAAAGGGAGTGACCTGAAAATATGAAACAGTAATAGGAAATGAAAACACATTCAAGGAACTTAGCAACTCAATAGTACTAATGAAGAACAAGTTGCATATCTCAGAAAACCAGAGAGTAAATCTGATGACTGTCCACCTACACAATATTCACAATTATTTGTTATGTGTCAGTGTATGGGGGAAAAGACAGAGCATGGAGCTTAGAGTCTACAGGGTGAGCTGGCCCTAGACTCTCCCAACACTCACAGAAATAAAGACAGGGATGGAAATTAAAAGAGAATAAACACAGATTCTGGTTCCATTTTCATGTTGCAAAATATAAGTGCAAATAGGTTTAAAGATGTGGAATAGAGTAGAGAATGAACTTCCAAATCAGAGACCCCTGGAATCAGACCCATTCAGACCCGTTTCCTGTCTCCATCATTGTGAACTATTCACCTTGGGTGGGCTCCGAATTTTTTTGTGCATCCGTTTTCTCCTCTCCAAAATGGGTACAATAATGATACCAACTTATCTGTCATAAGTATTAAATGTGTCAATATATGTAAAATGTTTGGGACCATACCTCTCTTACCCTTTTAATAAATGTTGATATTACTGTTATATTTATCATCAGAAGAAGGACAAATTGACTGGGCAAGAATAATGGCACTTGGCATACAGGTGCTTAATAAATATTTTGAATGATTTAATGCATGAATATGGAGGAATGAATATACAAGAAAGTAAACATGACATTTTAATAAAGAAAAACATGAAGAGACTGAAAAGAAAAACACACTAAAATAGCTATAAGTAGAATATATTACCCTATTGAAAGACAAGGACTTTTATATTAATAGAAAAATGTTCAGATGTATTCTGTTTCCAAGACATGGCTCTTCAGACAAAATTGGAAAAGTGTTGTAAATATAGGATAGGCCTGCTATCCCATGCCATGAATATCAACAGAAAAGAGAAAACATTAACTGGGAGAATAGAATGTTATCTTAAGACAGCAGTTATGATTTGCAATAAAGATGAGCAGATACATAACACTATGAACCTAAAGTTTTATACCATATTTATTAAAGGAATAACTCTTATAAATGCAAGGAGAAACTATGAGATCTCACAGTAAGAAGATATAACACACTTGTCTTATATTTTACCAATCAAGTAGCCCCAAATGATTATTAAGTGGCGATTCTCATGGTTTTAAAAATCAGCTCTCCCTTTGGTAAACATAATCTCACACCCTCTTGAAGTCTTATTAAAAATTCCAAAATAAATTGGATTATTATTAAAACAAATCAAATTGATGCTAAATATACTTTTTTCAAATTATAGACACTGTACAGTCTTATATACCAAGCAGAGGTTGGTAGTCACAGGTGAAACCATCACTGTTATAGAGTACCTGAATAATATAGTCAATTAATTTAATAAACATACAGATAATCTACTTCACTAAGAGAACACATGTTATTTTAAAATATTTACGAGACATTTACAAAAATTGTCAAGAAGGAAAACAATACATTCCCCAATGTATAGTTTCAAATACACAAAACTGCTGTTTTCACAAGTCACAAAGCAACTTCACAGACAGACCTGATCGGAAGAGCCCAGACTGTGTTCTCTAGCCATTGCAACAGAGCTGTAAATTCACAACTTTCCCTTAGAAAATCATTTTTAAACACCTTTTAAAAGTATGTTGGTTCAGGGCTTCCCTGGTGGTGCAGTGGTTGAGAGTCCACCTGCTGATGCAGGGGACACGGGTTCGTGCCCCGGTCCGGGAAGATCCCACATGCCGCGGAGCGGCTAGGCCCATGAGCCGTGGCCGCTGAGCCTGTGCGTCCGGAGCCTGTACGCCGCAACAGGAGAGGCCACAGCAGTGAGAGGCCCGCGTACCGCAATGTTGGTCAATGAGAAAACAAAAACTAACATTTCAATCCATTTGCATATTCATAGCAATGTATGTGCGGCGCGTAACATACTCTTTGACATTTGTTTTCCATCTGTGCTGTCTAGATCTGCTCCGTTCTGTTTTTTTACATCACATCCCTACCTTTTTTCTATTGTATTAAAGTTTTTGATAACATTCTGCTTGAATAAAAATTCCACTACTAAGAATCAACTCCAGAACCTAGAGAGAACAATTTGTTAATTTAAAAAGGAATAAAACAGTAAATATAGAAAAAAAATTAATTAAAAAGGAGAACTGAGTAGAATTTACAGCTAGAATCCAGAGCTAGAACATCTAACAAGAAAGCCAAGTGAAAATTCATATTCCAACAACATTAGGAATTAGGTTATATAGAGATTATTAATAAAAAGCAAAGATTAAGTTTTGGGCTAATATGTTTGCATGTGTGTGTGTTGTGTATATGAAACGTGCATCACTAAAAGTGAAGCAATAAGAGTTAAAGAGAAAACCCTCAAACGAAACAAACCATAACAAAAGAAAGCACTCCTGAGTAGAAAAAAAAACTACAAAAAAATGAGAAAATTCATGAAAGAACTACCCCAAACCTTTGGGGGTTTTTTTTGTTTGTTTTTTTTTTTTTGCGGTACACGGGCCTCTCATTGTTGTGGCCCCTTGCGTTGCAGAGCACAGGCTCCAGACGCGCAGGCTCAGCAACCATGGCTCACGGACCCAGCCACTCCGTGGCATGTGGGATCTTCCCGGACTGGGGCACGAACCCGTGTCCTCTGCATCGGCAGGCAGACTCACAACCACTGCGCCACCAGGGAAGCCCCCAAACCTTTGGTTTTAAAAGTGAGTCCTGTCAAGCCCTCAAGAAACAGATAAATCCTATGATTTTAGAATAATATTGAAGCTTTTCCGTTTCCTGAGGCTTGATACTTCTAAACATCACTAAGATAGCATAGAGAATAAAACTATAAACTACCCCCCCTTAAGAATATAGATGAAAGATTTCAAAAAATCTTTACTATGTTCAGCCAGAGGGTGTGTTTGAAGAATAGTACATAATGCAGGTCATGGTACTGGTTGGTTTGGTGGAACATAGACAGGGGACTGTCATATGTAGGACGACATAAGATACTGGAAATGCCCTTCTTCCTGGGTGGAGATTTAAGAGTTCTTTTTGAAGTTATGTTCTATAACTTACAGATAAATTACTTATGTTCTTTTGTATGTATCAAATATTACCTCAATATATTTGATTATTATATAATCAAATATATATTATTTCTTAATATTTCTTCTTATGAAAGAAGAAAGGAAAGAAGGTCATACATAAGAGTTTACTTGGTCCAAGAATGTCAGGCTCAGAAAACAGTGGCAAATACAGTCCATTATGACAAACTAAAAACAAACTGACCAACATTAGGTGTAATTCAGCATCCATTCTTATACACTTTTCTTTAAAAAAAAAAAAACAAATCCATGGCAAACTAGGGATAGCTCTGTGATAAGATATTTTATCTGAGCCAGTAGCAGGAATTGCACTGAATGGAGATGGGCTTGAGGACCTCCTATTGATGAAAGAACAGATTATCAAGGCCTTAGCCACATTCACTGGTTAGCAGGGTTCTGAAAGCCCCAGCAAGTGTGAAAAGAAAGCAAAAAGAAATAAGAGGTATTCAGTTTGGCACAGACTCGTCATTAGTTATTGACTATTTCTTGAACTTGTAGAAAACATAAGATCTTCAATTGCAAGATCATTTGAACTAATAAAAATATAAATAAGTGGCCATTTATTTAGTAAACATACAAAAACTTAGTAGCTTTCCTATATACTAGTTAGAAAATACAATAGAAAACCAACATTATATTCACAATAGCAAATAATCTACAGATTATTCAGGAATAAACTTAGTGAAAGACATAAGCAATACATAATTCTGAAACTATATGGAGTGTCATAGAATAAGAGCTACATAAAAGAAGTGGCACAATATTTTTCTGGATAATAAGAATAAAGAATTTAAATGAGTAAATATCTAAAAATGAATCTATAAATGTAAAGGAATTCTAATAATAAATCTCAGTGTAGTTTAATTTTTTTGACAAAACTATTCCTAAGTTAATCTTGAAGAATATTTTGAGAGAATAGTTAGGAAAATTTTGAAGAAGACATAAGAATTTGTCCTTCCACATATTAAAACATATTATGAAGTTATAATAAATCAACAGCATGTTCCTAGAAGTAGGTTAGACTGGTTAAAGAATGAGACCATAACACTAAAATAAATAAAGATGAGTCTTCATAAAACTATAGTTTATGCCATCAAACAGTAAGTATTGTGCTATTAAATGTAGTATTGTGACCCATAATGATATGGCTCACCAATCCATTAAGTACAAGGTGGGCTTTTTTTAATGGTATTACAAAGCATAAAATATGTTTTATAAAATATATAAAGGCATTTTATGGAAAATATTAGATTGTTATGTCATAGCTAGATCAAAAACTAGCAAAAAATCCAAAGAACACTAGATGCAAGTTGGTGAATATGTAAACAATTTTCGTGTGGGGCAGGCCTTTCTATGCCTGGCCACCTGCAAAATCATAGGGAGAACGTTTGTAGATCAGCAACAATCATAACAACAAACCCTTACTTAAAAACCAAAGGAGATAGCACAAAAATTTCAGAATGGCAGAAAACCACTGTAAACATTATTAAAAAGCAAACCACAGATCTGAAAAAAAAAATTTAGTGTCTATAACAGGCAAATGGCTAATTCTGATATGTAAAAATTTCTTTCAAATCAATAAATAAAATAGGAACATTTTAATGGAAAATTGAGCAAAAGCTATAGCATTAAAGGAATTCAAACATGAATAAAGTAGAAAAAAGGATAAACTGCTAAAAAGATGTTCAGGCTCAACAGTAAGCAAAAAAGTACGATTGAAACACAATGAAAAAAAAAGAAACACAATGGAGGTAATATTTTCCATCTATTCAAAGACAAATAAATACTAACAGTATAATCAGAATGCGAGAAAGTAGCCAAACTTCTTCTGTAAGTTGGTAAAATCTTTCTAAAGAGCAACTTAAAAATAAGTATCAGGAGACCTTCAAGATGGCAGAGGAATAAGACGTGGAGATCACCATCCTCCCCACAAATACAACAGAAATGCATCTACATGTGGAACAACTACTACAGAACACCTACTGAACGCTGGCAGAACCCCTCAGACTTCCCAAAAGGCAAGAAATTCCCCATGTACCTGTTAAGGCAAAAGGAAAAAGAGAGGCAAAAGAATAGGGACGGGACCTGCACCAGAGGGAGGGAGCTGTGAAGGAGGAAAAGTTTCCACACACTAGGAAGACCCTTCACTGGCAGAGACGGGGGTGGCGGGGGGGAAGCTTCGGAGCCACAGAGGAGAGCGCAGCAACGGGGTGCAGAGGGCAAAGCAGAGAGATTCGCGCACAGAGGATCAGTGCCGACCAGCACTCACCAGCCAGAGAGACTTGTCTGCTCACCCGCTGGGGTGGGCGGGGCTGGGAGCTGAGGCTCGGGCTTTGGAGGTCAGATCCCAGGGAGAGGACTGGGGTTGGCTGCGTGAACACAGCCTGAAGGGGGCTAGTGTGCCACAGTTGGCTGGGAGGGAGAACGGGAAGAAGTCTGGAACTGCCTAAGAGGCAAGAGACGATTGTTTCAGGGTGTGCAAGGAGAGGGGATTCAGAGCACCACCTAAACGAACTCCAGAGACGGGCATGAGCCACAGCTATCAGCGCGGACCCCAGAGACTGGCATGACATGCTAACGCTGCTGCTGCCACCACCAAGAAACCTGTGTGCGAGCACAGGTCACTACCCATACCTCCCCCCCAGACGCCTGTGCAGCCCGCCACTGACAGGGTCCCGTGATCCAGGGACAAATTCCCCAGTAGAACACACAGCATGCCTCAGGCTGTTGCAGTGTCACGCCACTGCAGGCTGGCCCTGCATCCATACCCCTCCCTCCCCTGGGCCTGAGTGAGCCAGAGCCCTCTAATCAGCCGCTGCTTTAACCCCGTCCTGTCTGGATGGGGAACAGATGCCCTCAGGCAACCTACACGCAGAGGCAGGGCCAAATCCAAAGCTGAACCCCAGGAGCTGTGCGAAAAAGGAAGAGAAAGGGAAAACTCTCCCAGCAGCCTCAGGAGAATCGGGTTAAATCTCCACAATCAACTTGATGTACCTGCATCTGTGGAATACCTGAATAGACAACGAATCACCCCAAAAGTGAGATGGTGGATTCTGGGAGCAACTGTAGACTTGGGGTTTGCTTTCCTGCATCTAATTTGTTTCTTGTTTTATGTTTACCTTGGTTTAGTATTTAGAGCTTATTATCATTGGTAGATTTGTTTATTGATTTGGTTGCTCTCTTCTTTTTTATATACATATAGATATTTTCATTTTTTTCCTTTTTCTCTTTTTGTGAGTGTGTATGTCTATGCTTCTGTGTGTGATTTTCTCTGTATAGATTTGCTTTTACCATTTGTCCTAGGATTGTGCATGTCCTTTTTTTTTAGTATAGTTTTTAGCACTTGTTATCATTGTTGGATTTGTTTATTGGTTTGGTTGCTCTCTTCTTTCTTTCTTCTTTTGTTAAGATTAATTTTTTTTATTTTTAATAGTTTATTTATTTTAATAACTTTGTTTTGTTTTATTATTTTTTTCTTTCTTTCTTTTTCCTCCCTTTTCTTCTGAGCCATGTGGCTGACTGATGCACCAGCAGGGTGTCAGGCCTGGGCCTCTGAGGTGGGAGACTGAGTTCAGGACATTGATCCACCAGGGACCTCCCGGCTACAAGTAATATCAAATGACAAAACCCCTCCCAAAGACCTCCATCTCAATGCTAAGACCCAGCTCCACTCAACGACGAGCAAGCTACAGTGCTGGACACCCTATGCCAAACAACTAGCAAGACAGGAACACAACCCCACCCATTAGCAGAGAGGCTGCCTAAAGTCATAATAAAGTCAGAGACACCCAAAACACACCACCAGACGTGGTCCTGCCCATCAAAAACACAAGACCCAGCCTCATCCACCAGAACACAGGCAGCAGTTCCCTCCACCAGGAAGCTCACACAACCCACTGAACCAACCTTAGCCACTGGGGGCAGAAACAAAAAACAATGGGAATTACAAACCTGCAGGCTGCGAAAAGGAGACCCCAAACACAGTGAGTTAAGCAAACTGAGAAAACAGAGAAATACACAGCAGATGAAGAAGCAAGGTAAAATCCCACCAGACCAAATAAAAGAAGAGGAAATAGGCAGTCTACCTGAAAAAAGAATTCAGAGTAATGACAGTAAAGATGATCCAAAATCTTGGAAATAGAATGGAGAAAATACAAGAAATGTTTAACAAGGACCTAGAAGAACTAATGAGCAAACAAACAATGATGAACAACACAATAAATGAAATTAAAACTTCTCTAGAAGGAATCAATAGCAGAATAACAGAGGTAGAAGAACAGATAACTGACCTGGAAGATAAAATAGTGGAAATAACTACCACAGAGCAGAATAAAGAAAAAAGAACAAAAAGAATTGAGGAAAGTCTCAGAGACTTCTGGGACAACATTAAATGCACCAACATTCAAATTATAGGGGTCACAGAAAAGAAGAGAAAAAGAAAGGGACTGAAAAAATATTTGAAGATATTATAGTTGAAAACTTCTCTAATATGAGACAGGAAAGAGTTAATCAAGTCCAGGAAGTGCAGAGAGTTCCACACAGAATAAATTCAAGGAGAAACACACCAAGACACATATTAATCAGACTATCAAAAATTAAATACAAAGAAAAAATATTAAAAGCAGAAAGGAAAAAACAACAAATGACATAAAGGGGAACCCCCATAAGGTAAACAGCTGATCTTTCAGCAGAAACTCTGAAAGCCAGAAGGGAGTGGCAGGACTATTTAAAGTGATGAAAGGGAAAAACCTACAATCAAGATTACTCTACCCAGCAATGACCTCATTCAGATTTGACTGAGAAATTAAGACCTTTAATTTTACAAGCAAGCAAAAGCTAAGAGAATTATGCACCACTAAACCAGCTCTACAACAAATGCTAAAGGAATTTCTCTAAGTGGGAAACACAAGAGGAGAAAAGGACCTAAAAAAACAAAACCATAACAATTAACAAAATGGTAACGGGAACATATATATCGATAATTACCTTAAATGTTAATGGAGTAAATGCTCCAACCAAAAGACACAGGCTCGCTGAATGGATACAAAAACAAGACCAATATATATGCTGTCTACAAGACACCCACTTCAGACTTAGGGACACATACAGACTGAAAGTGAGGGGATGGAAAAAGATACTCCATGCAAATGGAAATCAAAAGAAAGCTGGAGTAGCAATTCTCATGTCAGACAAAATAGACTTTAAAATAAAGACTATTACAAGAGACAAAGAAGGACACTACATAATGTTCAAGGGATCAATCCAGGAAGAAGATATAACAATTGTAAATATTTATGCACCCAATATAGGAGCACCTCAATACATAAGGCAAGTGCTAGCAGCCATAAAAGGGGAATTCAACAGTAACATAAACATAGTAGGGGACATTAACACCCCACCTTCACCAATGGACAGATCATCCAAAATGAAAATAAATCAGGAAACAGAAGCTTTAAATGATACATTAAACAAGATTGATTTAATTGATATTTAAAGGACATTCCATCCAAAAATAACAAAATACATTTTCTTCTCAAGTGCTCACGGAACATTCTCCAGGATAGATCATATATTGGGTCACAAGTCAAGCCTTGGTAAATTTAAGAATATTGAAATTGTATCAAGTACCTTTTCCGACACAATGCTATGAGACTAGTTACCAATTATAGGAAAAAAATCTGTAAAAGATAAAAACTCATGGAGGCTAAACAATACGCTACTATATAACCAGAGATCACTGAAGAAATCAAAGAGGAAATAAAAAAATACCTAGAAAAAAATGACAATGAAAACACAATGACCCAAATCCTATGGGATGCAGCAATGCAGTTCTAAGAAGGAAGTTTACAGCAATACCCTCTTACCTCAAGAAACAAGAAAAAGCTCAAATAAACAACCTAATTTTACACCTCAAGCAATTAGAGAAAGAAGAACAAAAAAACCCCAAAGTTAGATGAAGGAAAGTAATCATAAAGATCAGATCAGAAATAAATGAAAAAGAAATGAAGGAAACAATAGCAAACATCAATAAAACTGAAAGTTGTTTCTTTCAGAAGGTAAGAAAAACTGATAAACCATTAGCCAGACTCATCAAGAAAAAAAGGGAGAAGACGCAAATCAATAGGATTAGAAATGAAAAAGGAGAAGTAACAACTGACACTGCAGAAACACAAAGGATCATGAGACATTACTACAAGAAACTATATGCCAATAAAATGGACAACCTGGAAGAAATGCACAAATTCTTAGAAAATCACAACCTTCCAAGACTGAACAAAGAAGAAATAGAAAATATAAACAGACCAATCACAAGCCCTAAAATTGAGACCATGATTAAAAATTTTCCAACAAACAGAAGCACAGGACCAGATGGATTCACAGGTGAATTCTATCAAACATTTACAGAAAAGCTAACACCTATCCATCTCAAATTTTTCCAAAATATAACAGAGGGAGGCACACTCCCAAACTCATTCTATGAGGCCACCATCACCCTGACACCAAAACCAGACAAAGATGTCACAAAGAAAGAAAACTATAGGCCAATATCACTGATGAACATAGATGTAAAAATCCTCAACAAAATACTAGCAAACAGAATCAACAGCACATTAAAAGGATCATAAAACATGATCAACTGGGGTTTATCTCAGGAATGCAAGGATTCTTCAGTATATGCAAATCAATCAATGTGATACATCATATTAACAAATTGAAGGTGAAAAACCATATGATCATCTCAATAGATGCAGAAAAAGCTTTCGACAAAATTCGACACCAATTTATGATCAAAACCCTCCAGAAAGTAGGCATAGAGGGAACTTACCTCAACATAATAAAGGTCATATGTGACAAACCCACAGCCAACATCAATCTCAATGGTGAAAAACTGAAATCATTTCCTCTAAGATCAGGAACAAGACAAGGTTGTTCACTCTCACCACTATTATTCAACATAGTTTTGGAAGTTTTAGCCACATCAATCAGGGAAGAAAAAGAAATAAAAGGAATCCAAATTGGAAAAGAAGAAGTAAAGCTGTCACTGTTTGCAGATGACATGATAATATACACAGAGAATCCTAAAGATGCTACCAGAAAACTACTAGAGCTAATCAATGAGTTTGTTAAAGTTGCAGGATACAAAATTAATGCACAGAAATCTCTTTCATTCCTATACACTAATGATGAAAAATCTGAAAGAGAAATTAAGGAAACACTCCCATTTACCATTGCAACAAAAAGAATAAAACACCTAGGAATAAACCTACCTAAAGAGACAAAAGGCATGTATGCAGAAAACTATAAGACACTGATGAAAGAAATTAAAGATGATACAAACAGATGGAGAGATATACCATGTTCTTGGATTGGAAAAAATCAACCTTATGAAAATGACTATACTACCCAAAGCAATCTACAGATTCAATGCAATCCCTATCACACTAACAATGGCATTTTTCAGAGAACTAGATCAAAAAATTTCACACTTTGTATGGAAACACAAAAGACCCTGAATAACCAAAACAATCTTGAGAAAGAAAAATGGAGCCAGAGGAATCAGGCTCCCATACTTCAGACTATACTACAAAGCTACAGTAATCAAGAAAGTATGGTACTGGCACAAGAACATAAATATAGATCAATGGATCAGGATAGAAAGCCCAGAGATAAACCCACACACATATGGTCACCTTATTTTTCATAAAGGAGGCAAGAATATGTAATGGAGAAAAGACAGCCTCTTCAATAAGTGGTGCTGGGAAAACTGGACAGCTACATGTAAAAGAATGAAATTAGAAAACTCCTTAACACCATACAGAAAAATAAACTCAAAATGGATTAAAGATGTAAATGTAAGGCCAGACACTATAAAACTCTTAGAGGAAAACATAGGCAGAACAAACTATGACATAAATCACAGCAAGATCCTTTTTGACCCACCTCCTAGAGAGATGGAAATAAAAACAAAAATAAAGAAATGGGACCTACTGAAACTTAAAAAGCTTTTGCACAGCAAAGGAAACCATAAACAAGAAGAAAAGACAACCCTCAGAATGGGAGAAAATATTTGCAGATGAGGCAACTGACAAAGTATTAATCTCCAAAATTACAAGTAGCTCATGTAGCTCAATATCAAAAAAACAAACAGCCCAATCCAAAAATGGGCCGAAGACCTACATAGGTATTTCTCCAAAGAAGGTATACATATTGTGAAGAAACACATGAAGGGATGCTCAACATCACTAATCATTAAAGAAATGCAGATCAAAACTACAATGACGTATCACCTCACACCAGTCAGAATGGCCATCATCAAAAACTCTATAAACAATAAATGCTGGAGAGGGTGTGGAGAAAAGGGAACCCTCTTGCACTGTTGATGGGAATGTAAATTGATACAGCCACTGTGGAGAACAGTATAGAGGTTCCTTAAAAATCTACAAATAGAACTAGCATATGACCCAGCAATCCCACTACTAGGCATGCACCCTGAGAAAACCATATTTCAAAAAGAGTCATGTACCACAATGTTCATTGCAGCTTTATTTACAATAGCCAGGTCATGGAAGCAACCTCAGTGTCCATCGACAGATGAATGGATAAAGAAGATGTGGCACATATATACAATGGAATATTACTCAGCCATAAAAAGAAACAAAATTGAGTTATTTGTAGTGAGGTGGATGGACCTAGAGTCTGTCATACAGAGTGAAATAAGTCAGAAAGGGAAAAACAAATACCGCATGCTAACACATATATATGGAATCCAAAAACAAAAAAAAAGGTTCTGAAGAACCTAGGGGAAGGACAGGAATAAAGATGCAGACCTACTAGAGAATGGACTTGAGGACACGGGGAGTGGGAAGGGTAAGCTGGGACGAAGAGAGTGGCATGGACATCTATACACTACCAAATGTAAAATAGATAGCTAGTGGAAGCAGCTGCATAGCACAGGGAGATCAGCTCTGTGTTTTGTGACCACCTAGATGGGTGGGATAGGGAAGGTGGGAGGGAGACACAAGAGGGAGGTGATATGGGCATATATGTATATGTATAGCTGATTCACTTTGTTATAAAACAGAAACTAACACACCATTGTAAAGCAATTATCCTCCAATAAAGATGTTAAAAAAAGAAACGAAATGCTGAGGGACAGTTAATAAAACAAAAAGACAGTGGTAGCCCTCTGAAAAAAAAAAGTATCATGTGCATACTGTTTAATGCAGCAAGTTCCTTTGTAGGGATTTCTCTTAAGGAACAATCCTCCCCCCCTAAATCTCTAAACATATAAATGTACATAGTAGGATATTTATTATATAGTTTAGATAGATAGATTTATATATATTAAGTAATCATAAGAAATATAAGTGTTCAGTAACAGCAGTTTCATCAATAAATTACCTTAAATTCATACAATGACCTATTATATAGTCATACCAACTGGATTTGATAAAAATATGTCCATGGATATAAATGAACAAGCAGATTATAAAACAGAATGCCTAACAGCATGATCTTATTTTTATATGAAAATAGAAATTTCTCTCTCTCTCTGTTTGTAAATGCATATGTATGTATTCTGGGCTGAACTGTATCACCTCAAAATTCATATACTTGAGCTCTAACCCCCAGAACCCCAGAATGTGACTGTACTGGGGGGTCTTTAAAGAGGTGATTAAGTTAAATGAGGCCATTGGATTAATCCAATCTGATTGACCTCTTGTAATAAGAGGAAATTTGGATGCACAAAGCAACCCCAGGTATGTGAGGACACAGTGAGAAGAAAGCCATCTACAAGGCCAGAAAATCTCAGAGAAACCAAACCTGCCCACATCTTGGTGTTGGACTTCTAGTCTCCAGATTGAGAAAATAAACTTCTGTTGTTTCAGCCCCACAATTGTGATGACTATGGTCGCCCTAAGAAACTAATACTATATGAATATGTGTGTGTATAAAATTTAAATTATATGTATAACTTAAATTATAAGCAAATCACTAAATATATATTTTATATATGTTTATATAGAGACACATATAATGTTTTTCTATATATATTTGAAAGGCTAGAATAATATATTGTACAATGTCAACTGTGGTTATTTCTAGACAGTAATTTTATTTTTTAGTGTATTTTTTCTAGATATTTATAATTAGCATGTGTTTTTATAAGAACAAAAATAAAGTCATTTTAACTTGCAAAAAAAAGAAAAACTCAGTATTCAATTGATTCTTTTTTTAAAGAAAATAATTTCTAGTCCATGCCTCATGCATGCAAAAGGCACAATAAAAATGTATTGATTAAAACAATTAAAGGTCGGATTGTGACTTGACAGGTTTTTGTTAAATGACTATCAGAAACACAGCAGGCCTTCATGAGACACGCATCCCCAGATTCTAGTCCTACGTATTCAGGCCCCATTTCCATAGTGATCGCCCCTTAGCCTCTCCAGAAAGCAGATGTGTAGGACCAATATATCAGTCATAAGTATGTTTATTCCTATTTTCCTTTAGAGCAGTTTCAGTTCTTCACTAGTTATAGATTCTATTTTTAGGCTTGATTGTCATCCCTTTAATTTTTTTTTCTGACCTCTGATTTGTCTTTTTTTCGGGGCTTGCATTTCAGTGGGGCCCTGTGTGGGCTTGTGAAATGGTCCCGACCAGCAGGTCCCTCTTGGGGTGGTCCATCATCTCCCCGTTTACAGCTCTGAAGCTAACAGGGCATATTGACAAGTGGGAATGGATGGAGCCCCAGCATCTGACACAGATAAAGCTATCAAAAACACCCTGCAGGGGTAGGCCCCATGTCCAAATAGGTCTTGTTACTTCTGTAGAGACACTTTACAGTCCCTCTCTCTGAACACACATTTAATCATTGTACAGATGCGAGCCGTTTTCCCTTTGCCCCTAAACTCTGGATCCTGAGATCACAAATCTGTACCTCCTGCAGGCATATATCTTTTATTAATGGAAACATCAAAATTCTGGTGCAGCTTTGGCAACTCAGTTTGCAGAGAATTATTAAGCTCTTTTGAGTGCTCCAGAAAAGTAGGATGCATATCTAGTATGAAAAAATGTCCTGCAGAGGATGGAAATCGAATCAAATATATTTTAGATGAGGAACAAATAGCCTTTGCATTTTATGTAATTAGCAGAAATACTTCATAGAAGCAAATTATGTCTCTGTGTGCTAGACAGAGACATTATCAATTCGTAGCTCCTGGGTTTTCACTACCTTCTATCTAAAAAAAAAAAAAACAAAAAAAAACAAAAAAAAACAAATGACTTTTATTGAGAAACTGGGAGACAGGATATGGAACATTTAATTTGAAGTAAGAAGGGTTTTCTAAATGGGAACCATATTAATAAAAAGAATTCCTTTAGATATATCCTAGGAAAGATGTGGTTAGGAAATTTAAATTTAATCTAGTTAAGATCATACTTGGAGAAACAGGACTTTTCTGAACACCCATGCCTGCAAACACAGCTTTGTTAACTGCGAAGTTGTGTAATTCTCTTTTATTATGAAGATGGGAGATAGAAGGCTGCTCAAGGCCATGAGTCATGGAAACACCCTCTGGTCTACTGGAATCTCTTTCAGATCTCAGAGGTCTTTGCCATATAGCTTGTGTCTTATAAAATAATATTTTGGTCAAATATATAAATATTGAATAGATATGAAATGTTCAAAATCTGTTGTTAATGGTGCAGAAATTAGCCAAGGGGAACAATTAAAAAAATTGTTTAAAGATTCCCTCTTGCGAGAGCACTGGAAACACAATTAACTGCTGAACAGTCATTGACAAGAAGACACTGGAACTCACCAAAAAAGATACCCCACATCCAAAGACAAAAGAGAAGCCACAATGAGACGGTATGAGGGGTGCAATCACAATAAAATCAAATCCCATAACTGCTGGGTGGGTGACTCACAAACTGGAGAACACTTACACAACTGGAGTGAAGGTTCTGAGCCCCACGTCAGGCTTCCCAACCTGGGGGTCCGGCAAAGGGAGGAGGAATTCCTAGGGAATCAGACTTTAAAGCCTAGTGGGATTTGATTGCAGGACTTCAGCAGGACTGGGGAAACAGAGACTCCACTCTTGGAGGGCACACACAAAGAAGTGTGTGTATCAGAACCCAGGGGAAGGTGCAGTGACCCCATAGGAGACTGAACCAGACCTACCTGCTAGTGTTGGAGGGTCTCCTGCAGAAGCGGGTGGTGGCTGTGGCTCACCATGAGGACAAGGACACTGGCAGCAGAAATTCTGGGAAGTATTCCTTGGCATGGGCTCTCCCAGAGTCTGCCATTAGCCCCACCAAAGGGCCGGTAGGCTCCACTGTTGGGTCGCCTCAGGCCAAACAACCAACAGGGAGGGAATCCAGCCCCACCCATCAGCAGACAAGTGGATTAAAGTTTTACTGAGCTCTGCTCAACAGAGCAACACCCAGCTCTACCCACCACCAGTCCCTCCCATCAGGAAACTTGCACAAGCCTCTGAGATAGCCTCATCCACCAGAGGGCAGCCTGTGGAACAAAAACCACATTTACAAAAAGATAAAAAAGATGAAAAGGCAGAGGGCTATGTACCAGATGAAGGAACAAGATAAAACCCCAGAAAAACAACTAAATAAAGTGGAGACAGGCAGCCTTCCAGAAAAAAGAATTCATAATAATTAATGATAGTGAAGATGATCCAGGACCTCAGAAAAAGAATAGAAGCAAAGATCGAGAAGATGCAAGAAATGTTTAACAAAGACATTTTGTAAAACATAGAAGAATTAAAGAAAAAACAACTAGAAGAATTAAAGAACAAACAAACACAGATTAATAATACAATAACTGAAATGAAAAATACACTAGAAGGAATCAATAGCAGAATAACTGAGGCAGAAGAACGGATAAGTGACCTGGAAGACAGAATGGTGGAATTCACTGCTGTGGAACAGAATAAAGAAAAAGAATGAAAAGAAATGAAGACACCCTAAGAGACCTCTGGGACAACATTAAACACAACAACATTCGCATTATAGAGGTCCCAGAAGGAGAAGAGAGAGAGAAAGGACCCGAGAAAATATTTGAAGAGATTATAGTTGAAAACTTCCCTTACGTGGGAAAGGAAATAGCCACCTAAGTCCAGGAAGCGCAGAGAGTCCCAAGCAGGATAAACCCAAGAAGAAACATGCCGAGACACATAGTCATCAGATTGACAAAAATTTTAAAAAAAGAAAAATTATTGAAAGCAACAAGGGAAAAAAGACAAATAATGTACAAGGCAATCCCCATAAGGTTAACAGCTGATTTCTCAGGAGAAACTCAACAAGCCACAAGGGAATGGCATAATATATTTAAAGTGATGAAAGAGAAGAACCTATAACCAAGGTTACTCTACCCGGCAAGGGTCTCATTCAGATTCAATGGAGAAATCAAAAGCTTTACAGACAAGCAAAAGCTAAGAGAATTCAGCACCACCAAACCAGCTCTACAACAAATGCTAAAGGAACTTCTCTAAGTGGGAAACACAAGAGAAGGAAAGGACCTACAAAAACAAACCCATAACAATAAAGAAAATGGTAATAGAATCATACATATTGATAATTACCTTAAATGTGAATGGATTAAATGCTCCAACCAAAAGACACAGGCTCGCTGAATGGATACAAAAACAAGACCCATATATATGCTGTCTACAAGAGACCCACATCAGACCTAAGGATACACACAGACTGAAAGTGAGGGAATGGAAAAAGATATTCCATGCAAATGGAAATCAAAAGAAAGCAGGAGTAGCTATACTCATATCAGATAAAATAGACTTTAAAATAAAGGATGTTACAAGAGACAAGGAAGACACTACATAATGATCAAGGGATCAATCCAAGAAGAAGATATAACAATTAAAAATATATATGCACCCAACATAGAAGCACCTCAATACATAAGGCAACTGCTAACAGCTATAAAAGAGGAAATCGACCATAACACAATAATAATGGGGGACTTTAACACCTCACTTACACCAATGGACAGATCATCCAAACAAAAAATTAATAAGGAAACACAAGTTTTAAATGACACAATAAACCAGATAGATTTAATTGATATTTATAGGACATTCCATCCAAAACCAGCAGATTACACTTTCTTCTCAAGTGTGCACCTGGAACGTTCTCCAAGATATATCACATCATGGGTCATAAATCAAACCTCAGTAAATTTAAGAAAATTGAAATCATATCAAGCATCTTTTCTGATCACAACGCTATGAGATTAGAAATCAATTACAGGGAAAAGAACGTAAAAAACACAAACACACGGAGGCTAAACAATATGTTACTAAATAACCAAGAGATCACTGAAGAAATCAAAGAGGAAATCAAAAAATACCTAGAGACAAATGACAACAAAAACACGAGGATCCAAAACCTATGGGATGCAGCAAAAGCAGTTCTAAGAGGGAAGTTTGTAGCAATAAAAGCCTACCTCAAGAAACAAGAAAAATCTCTAATAAACAATCTAACCTTACACCTAAGGAACTAGACAAAGAAGAACAAACAAAACCAAAAGTTAGTAGAAGGAAAGAAATCATAAAGATCAGAGCAGAAATAAATGAAATAGAAACAAAGAAAACAATAGCAAAGTTCAATAAAACTAAAAGCTGGTTCTTTGAGAAGTAAACAAAATTCATAAACCATTAGCCAGACTCATCAAGAAAAAGAGGGAGAGGACTCAAATCATAAAATTAGAAAGGAAAAGGAGAAGTTACAACAGACACCGCAGAAATACAAAGCATCCTAAGAGACTACTACAAGCAACTCTATGCCAGTAAAATGGACAACCTGGAAGAAATGGACAAATTCTTAGAAAGTTAAAACCTTCCAAGACTGAACGAGGAAGAAATAGAAAATATGAACAGACCAATCACAGGTAATGAAATTGAAACTGTGATTAAAAATCGGGAACATATGTATATATATAACTGATTCATTTTGTTGTAAAGCAGAAACTAACACACCATTGTAAAGCAATTATACTCCAATAAAGATGTAAAAAACAAATCTTCCAACAAATAAAAGTCCAGGACCAGATGGCTTCACAGGTGAATTCTATCAAACATTTAGAGAAGAGCTAACACCCATCCTTCTCAAACTCTTCCAAAAAATTGCAGAGGAAGGAACACTCCCAAACCCATTCTATGGGGCCACCATCACCATGACACCAAAACCAGACAAAGATACTACAAAAAAAGAAAATTACAGACCAATATCACTGACGAATAAAGATGAAAAAATCCTCAACAAAATAATGGCAAACAGAATCCAACAACACATTAAAAGGATCATGCCCTATGATCAAGTGGGATTTATCCCAGTGATGCAAGGATTCTTCAATATATGCAAATCAATCAATGTGATACACCATATTAACGAATTGAAGAGTAAAAACCATACGATCATCTCAATAGATGCAGAAAAAGCTTTTGACAGAATTCAAAACCCATTTATCATAAAAACTCTCCAGAGAGTAGGCATAGAGGGAACCTACCTCAACATAATAAAGGCCATATATGACAAACCCACAGCAAACATCATTCTCAATGGTGAAAAACTGAAAGCATCTCCTCTAAGATCAGGAACAAGACAAGGATGTCCACTCTCACCACTATTATTCAACATAGTTTTGGAAGTCCTAGCCACAGCAATCAGAGAAGGAAAAGAAATAAAAGGAATACAAATTGGAAAAGAAGAAGTAAAACGGTTACTGTTTGCAGATGACATGATAATATACACAGAGAATCCTAAAGATGCTACCAGAAAACTACTAGAGCTAATCAATGAGTTTGTTAAAGTTGCAGGATACAAAATTAATGCACAGAAATCTCTTTCATTCCTATACACTAATGATGAAAAATCTGAAAGAGAAATTAAGGAAACACTCCCATTTACCATTGCAATCAAAAGAACAAACAAACACTTTTTACTTTTCTTATATTTGACATTTATTCCCTTGCTATACAAAATTTAATTGTCTATTTTACCACTGTCTCTAATTTCCTTTATAAAAAATTCTTACATTTTATTTTTTAAGGCGGTATTAGTTACACAGAAAAATAAACTGAGCAAAAAGCACAGAGAGTTTCCACAAAACCTCCCCTCTCCATCCCCAGTTTCTTCTGTATTTGACATCTTGCATTAGTGTTGGTACTTCTGTTACAATCCATGAGCCAATATTGATCCTCTGTCATTAACTAAAATCCATAATCTCCCTCCCCCTTGAGTGTGGACTGGATGCAGTGATTCACTTCTAAGGAGTAGAGTGTGGAAGTAATGGTGTGTGACTTCCAAGACTGGTTTAGAAAAGGCGTTGTGGCTTCTTGGATCACTTGCCCTGGGGGGAGCCAACTGCCATGTCACAAGGACACCATGTCAAGCAGTTCTATGAAGAGACTCACATGGCGAGGAACCTAGGCCTCTTGCCAACAGCCATTCGAGTGCACCATCTTGGAAGCAGATTCTCCAGCCCTAGTTAAGCCTTCTGATTAGTACAGCCCTGGCCAACATTTTGATAGCAACCTTATGAGAAAAGCCAAGCCAGACCATTTACCTAAGCTGCTCCCAAATTCATGAGTCACAGAAATGATAGAAGATAATAAATGTCCATTGTTATGTAAGCTTTTGGTTTCAGGAAGAATTTTTCACTGTCATAGATAACTAATACCCAAGGAGAGGTGATTTGTCAGAAAAGTCCCCTCCAACTCTTGAAACATCATAAAAAAGGGGGAAGATGGGAAGAAAACAAAGAAGTAAGGTCTGCAATTTATGGAAGCATGGGAAGAGATAGAGCAACAGACACAGGAGCTCTGGGCTCAGGTTTAAATCATGTCACAAGATCTTGAGAAAAAGTAACATTGATATTCTAGGCAAAATACTGTTATTTTAATGTTGTAATAATTTAAAGTTTAAAGAATCTTTTTTTTTTTTTTTTGGCAAACTCTGTTGGTGTTTAGGTTTATCTAGTGAATACATCCATCTACTCAACTTCCAAGCTAGAAACCTGGGAGTTAGGTAGACTCTGTCCTATAACTTTCTCTTTTGCCAGCTGGACATGAGGTGCTGTTGATTTCACAACTGAATTATTTCCAAATCTGTCCCCTCTCTTCTTACCTCTGCCAGCTGCTTTAGTTCCAGCACTTACTGCTTACAGCTCAGAAATCTGCAACAGCCTCACAACCACCTTTATGTGTTCTTTACAGCGATATCAGAGAGCCTTTCTAGAACACAAATCTAACCTTGTCATCCGTCTCTCAGGGTGAAGTTCGAACTCAGTAACTCCACATGGAGGCTTCATGATTTGGCTTCAAACTGTCTTTGGATTTCATTTCCTGATCTTCTCATATTCTCTCTTGTGTCACCAGACCTAAAAAGCCAGCAGTTCTCTTAATACAATTAAGAGATTGCTTTCATACCACTTTCCTATCGGTGCAAACGCTACCTCTGTTACTTACACGTGCCCTTGTCTTCTCGAAGTCTCCACAGCCTCATCTAGAAAATAAGGGCAATCAGAGGATATTGATCTATGATCAACAGAGTTGTTTGGATGATTAATGATATAATGCATACATAGTAAATGCTTTATAAATGCCTGTTATCTGCATAAGGTCTTCCCTCTGCCTCCCCCTCTCCCCTTCATTGTATGACCAACTCCTACTCTTTTTAGGATGTTAATACCTTGGGAAGCCTTCATGCAACCTCTAGGCTGATTTTGATGCTTCCTTTTTGTGTTTTTTTTTTTTTTTTTTGGTCAAGCTCGATCTCTTTAAGTTTAGTCCTTACTGTATATTCACTGCTTAGCATCTGGCCAGAGTGTATTTAAAGAAAAGGTTTACTAAATAAATGAATGCACTCAGGATGACCAAATAAAACTGGAAACTGTCTACACCTGTAGCTTAATTTAATTGTACTTTTATACTTTTGTGTTCTTAAAGTAGACGAAAATCAGTGAATACTCACCAAATCATCCGTAACTTGGTTTTGAAAACATATCTAACTTCGGTTACAAGACTTTGTAGTAACTATGCTTAATCCATCCTGTAGGAGATATTTGACTTAACAAATCCATTAAACAAAGAAACAGACAAACTGGATACCAGGAGTCCAAACTTGAAGGAAACTAACTAATAGCCAAACAAGTGTAAAGATTTTTCTGTTATATATACACCATAATATTAGACAATGTAGTGCATTAATGTATCTATAATAGGAATGACATTATCAGTGTTTTATAATGTGTATCAAAACTATTAGATAAAAACTTAAAGTTTGATTTTTATATAGTATGGTTTCACTCATTATGTTTTTTGATGAAACATTTTTTGACTTGTTATATTTAAAATTGGCAAAATCAAATAATCTACAAGCAATCTATTAAGTATAAATCCCTCTTACGTATGTTTATATGCAATTCAAATCCACTTGCTCCAAAAATACTTGTACCTGTAGTGTCCAAACATACGGCAGTGGATGTGGTGATGTGCCACCCAGGTCCCCCTCAGAACTAAAACACTAATTCCCTTTGCTGTCAGGCCTCTCTAGAAAGCGCCCTTGACAGAGGAAAGCCACCTTTCCCAAGGTCATGCCCCACCCCCACGGGGCAATCTGCATTCAGTGACTGGTGCAGTCAGGGGTCAAACATCTCAGCAAACTCCTTTCAAGTCGGGTCCATTTTGAAGGACCACACAGCCTCAGAGCAACCAGAGGGCTCTGTTGAGGACTTTGTTGTGTCTGTAACACACTCAGACTGTTGTGGCATCCTTCTCTCTTCCAAATCCTTCCTAATAAACTTTCTGCGTGCTAATCCCTGTCTGGGTGTTATCTTCATGGGCAGCCTTTTCTAGAGCATGTGTTAAATCCTCAATCATTAGCTTGATTGAGTTTCCGTAACAACATGTTTGACTTTTTATACCACACATGTACTTCTTAGAGCACACATTCCAGTCACTCATTCACTAATTCATCTAATGTATCAGTTCACTAATTCATCTCTTTTTTTGGTGATACTACCTTTTGTGACATTTTTTGAAGTATTTGGAAAACAATGTAATAGTCACACTACTTGGCTAAAATCAGAATTGCCCTATTTCATTCATTCTGAGATGAATTCTTTGCTTTCCCCACATTGTACCATCTCTGCAGTGAGGATGTTTCATATAGTTGATAGCACCTCACCACCTCTGTTGGCCAGACAAATTCATATGGTAGTTGTCATGGCCTGTGAAAGTACAAACCTGCTTGTTATTCTTGGTGACAGACTGGACAATCGAAACCTTCTAATAACTCGGTTGCTGATACCATTTAGAGACTATTGGAAATAATGTGAATCCTCACGGTTGACCTTTGTTGATATTTTTTGGTAAGATTTAGAAAGCTCCTGTATCAAAACTTGCAGGATGGTTTCTAACTTCTAAGGTAATCATTGATGTAAACAGAGGATAGTAATGAGTAATAAAACCATTATGTAATAGATTGTTGAGGGAATGAGATATTGACAAGGTCTTGGAGTATCTCTCATTAGAGAGTTATGAATTTTAAGGGAAATATTACCTTTATAATGAGGATACAGTACCCATTTGATTAACCAAGTAATTAAGCCCAGCAATACCAAAAGTGGAACAAACTGGCACTATTTGTCTCCTGATGTGATGCAGTTAGACACATACAACATCATCTATGCAGCATTTTACCAAAAATGTTTACCCAGATTATAATCATGAGGAAATCTTTAGGCAAATCTGCAATGTGAGACATTCTATAAGAAGGCAGTCTTGGTCTTTTCAACAACGTGAATGACACACACACGCATAGAACGTGGGAAACTATCCCAGATTAGAAGAGACTCACAAATATAATTATCAACTTGATTGGACCTTGGATCAGGGGAACAGAAAGCTACAAAAGACCATTTGGAGACAGTCAGGGAAGCTTAAGTACGGATTGCATGTATTACTGATCTAACGTAAATTTTCTTAGATTGGATAACGGTATTGTGGTTATGTTGGACAATGTTCTTATCTAAAATACTAAGGGGTGATATGTCCTGATGTATGACTCCAATTCAAATGGTCCATCAAAATCTAGGTGGAGAAAGGCAAAGTAACTGTGCAATGTATGCAGTATATCAGGATTTTCAGGGATTCATTGTATAATTCTTTTTAACTTTCTTGTAGGCTTTATCATTTTCAACTTAAAAAGCTGGAGAGAGATAAAACCATATATGTAGAACATACACACAGATACTTGCACGCAAACTTGAAGAATGATGTCAGCAGCTTGGAAGAAAATCCTGAAGACAATCACAGAGCAATCCCAAGAAATACTGTCTCATCACGGCTCTTCATGGGATGGAATTTGAGATTGTGTGTAAAATCATACACGGACGACACCTAATCAAACAAGGAGGTAAAAAATTTCTAGGAATACTTTCACGAATTTTTTGTTCATATTTTCATTTTTATGTGTGCTCAAGAGTGCTACATGATAAACACAATGTCTAAATAATCCTAAAAGAATTTTTAATAAAATACAATGTAAGTAAAGTCAGATAAAATACTGTATAAGGGAATAAGAGGATTTTCAATAGTTTAATTGGCAGAGTTCTTCTTTCTTAGTGATCCATAAAATAATGGTGTACTTTGTAGTTAGTTGATGGCATCTTAGACTGGATAAAGTATAGTCAAATAACTGCAGTATACACTTCTTCTCAAATGATTTTGGTGTATGAAACAGTGACCCCCATGAATGTCATAATAACAAAATATTTTGCAGAATGAATTCTTGGCGTTAGTCCAAATATCAACATCAACAGCTTTGATTGCCAAATTGTGCTTAAATTATATACCAAGGATTATCTATATGCAATGTAAATTGTGGTATTTCCTATTTTGAATTAAGAGAAACACTTAGCAAAGGCAAAACACAAAAAAGCAACCTAGTAACAACAGAGCCTGCCATTTCTTACATTTAACAATTTTTTTTTTTTTTTGGTGAACATTTTAAAACATGCACATTTGTAGACAGAATAGAACAATTAGGGAACTTCCCTGGTGGCACAGTGGTTAAGAATCCACCTGCCAATGCAGAGGACACAGGTTCAGGCCCTGGTCCAGGAAGATCCCACATGCCACAGAGCAACTAAGCCCGTGCACCACAACTACTGAGCCTGGGCTCTAGAGCCCGTGAGCCACAACTACTGAGCTCGCGTGCCGCAACTACTGAAGGCTGTGTGCTAGAGCCCAGGCTCTGCAACAAAAGAAGCCACCGCGATGAGAAGCCCGCACACCACAACGAAGAGTAGCCTCCGCTCACCGCAACTAGAGAAAGCCTGCACGCAGCAACAAAGACCCAATGTGGCCAAAAATAAATAAATAAATTAATTAATTAAAAAAAAGAATGGAACAATTAAACTGCAAGTACATCATGCAGCTTTGACAATCACTAACTGTATATCATCTCTTTTGAAATTATTCGAGAAAGTGACTTACTTAAAGAAAATGGTAGGGTCCAGTCCACCAACAGATGAATGGATAAGGAGGATGTGGTACACATATACAATGGAATATTACTCAACCATAAAAAGGAATGAAATAATGGCATTTGTAGCAACAGGGATAGACCTAGAGATTATCATACTAAGAGAAGTAAGTCAGGTAGAGAAAGAATACGTCAAATATATCATATCAAATATCATATGATATCACATGTGGAATCTAAAAAATGATACAAATGAACTTACAGAACAGAAACACACTCACGGACATAAAAAACAAATTTATGGTTACCAAAGGGGAAAGAGGGTGGGGAGGTGGGGGGGAGGGATATATTAGGAGTTTGGGATTAGTAGGTATAAACTACTATACATAAAATGGATAAACAACAAGGTCCTACTGTATAGCACAGGGAACTATATTCAATATCTTGTAATAAAGTATAATGCAAAAGAATCCTAAAAAGATTCTTAAAAGGTATATATATATCCTAAAAGACATATATATAAAACTGAATCACTTTGCTGTACAGCAGTGTACAGCAGTGTACAGCAGTGTACACCAGTTGTTTACAATACAATGTTGTAAATCAACTATACTTAATTTTAAAAAATTAAAATTAAATACAAAGAGAAAATGGTAGGGTCAAAAGGTTTCCTGGAATTTCTTCTGGATCTTTGAGTTTTAAATTTGTTTCCTTAGTAAACCTTTGATGAATATGTATTTGAAATATATGTATAAATATGTCGATATACATATGTGTCTGTATAGATACATAGATGTAAAACATACATACCTATGCATATATATGTATGTTTGTGTTTGTATTCTGTAGGTCCTATTTCATTGTGAGGAGCTAAAGAATGGGGATGATTTGTTCTAGGGAATTAAGGCCTCGAAACCAAATTTAAGATTACCACCATTCTAAGTTTTATCTTTGAATTTCCTAAAATCAAAGGCAATGAAGATAATTCAGAGAAAATCTTACAGTAAATAAGAAAATGATTAAAGGAAACATGGAAGCTTCCGTCAGGATATAGCTTGGAAATCTGACATAAACATTGGTTATTATTCTGTGCTTAAAAACATAAAACTCCTGGTGATTAAATTCATCATACAGTTGAGTACATTTTCCTCTGAACTGATTTAACAGGTTTCACGTGTCGCCTCTACTCCTAATACTCAGGGTATTTTCTTCCGATTCCAATTACAAAGATTCTGTAAATTGAATTCTGGTTATCTGGATCTTTATTCTTTCTATGTCTATGTATGTATATATTCTTTATATGTGTATATATATATATATATATATATACACACACGCATATATATTCACCTCTGCCTTGCAGACCATGCTGTATCTGGTTAATATGCATTCTTCTGTCTCTAAGGATTTATTGATTTGGATGTAGCTGGACCTCTCCAATATAAGTCAGTTTGAAAATGCTATTTTTATCCAGATTAAAGAATTTGGAATTCAGCAAGTCAATAGCATATAGAGCATGTCAGGCTGATTCACTCCCTGAGTGGTCTTTTCACATATCCTGGGGTGTGGGATAAACTACGTATAGATTATTCAGGTCTGACTGCATTCTATTTTAATTCCGTTTTACATTAATAGCTATGCAGAATGTCTAAGAGCGGCAAATCAATTGAAGTACAAGAGATGTATTGAATCATCGATTTTGCACGCAGCAGTCATAGTGCTTTGCAAGATATAAAATATTGATTAAAACAAACTAAAGCAATTTTTCCACTATCTTCATTTAAAGATATCTAACATTTTGATTTCACTAGTTAGTTTTTGTGTACTAGGTAGGTACGCAAAAATAATGAGAAATATTTGAGACCCTTTCGATGCCCATCAGTAAGAACCTATGAGACATTTATTAATGTTTCAAAAAATGACTTTTCCTAAATGGTCATCTTTTTATTGATGAGTTGTGCAGAAATAATTTCCCAATTGATGCTTACTTGGCTCTGAGTTTTGGCAGAGTGAGGTTCTGTCCAGATTATATTAAAAACAATCTCAAAAACTGTCACATAGAATCATTTATAAAGGACAATTTTCTTGACAGTTTCACAACGTAATGAAAGAGAGCGATCATTAACCAGCTTTACATATTAATGGAGATGCACGTCTCTAAAATGCACGGTTTTCGAATTAAATTGAAATCTTGAAACTAAGCAGACACTCTCAAAATAATTCCAAGTGTTTTACAGGAGTTGAACAAAGGTTAAGGCCCCCGAATTATTTCAGAAATGATAGTTTCCTCTTGGTCCAATTAGGAAACCTGAATGTGGTTATGCTATTGTGGTTCTCAGGACCCTAATTGTACATAAAATCTCTTTCCAAATCATAACACATGTGCTATTTCTAAGTCTCTCTCCATCCTACTAAACAAAAGACAAATTATTAAAATGTGGTGAGATTTCATGCAGAATTGGCAGTCAGCTTAGAGGGTAATAATTTAACACTTGCACCGTGAAGTTAAAATTTACCTCCACTCGGTGTAATTCCACTGACCTGGAGCAGGCAGTTGTATTTTTATTTTACTTTACTTTTATGGGAGCGGAGAGATTTAATTACTTCAGTTTAAACAGAATGGCCCACCACTGACTGTTGACAGGGCCTCTGGCGCGCGAATTATGGCAGATAACGTTACTGTTCCCGTGAGCTTCTTGAGAGGTACCCCATCTCTGCTCTTTGCTGAGCTGCACAGAGGGCCCCCAAAGTGCCAAACACTCACCTTCTTGCTAAAAAGAAAGATGCTTTGAAGATCAGACTGCTGCTCAAATCTGCTGCCTCTGTAATTTGCTTTTCTCTTTGGTAAATTCTTGCTTTGGATGGAAGACAAGGTTTTGCCCCTTTTCTTTGTTTGTACAGAGTAATAATAACAGTAAAGTGTAATTTCCTCTTCAACGAGGAGTATGGACGGCTAAATATACATTTTTGTTGTTGTTGTTATAAGAAATAAATCAGAGCTTAGCTTTATTTAGGGTAGGAATGGTCAAACTCCCTCCCCCCCAAGCAAACAATCAAACAGATTTATAGCAGTGTATGTTAAATATTCCTATTCCCCCAGCGGCTGTTTCTGGAGCCGTGAACACTGTCTTGATTCCCAGTTAAATAATAAGTCCAGATTTTACTGCTGTTGAATTGAGGTACTATTCAGATTACTGTGTCTGAGCAGAAAAATATGGAAAGAATTAAACTGTAAACGTTTGCTATACAACCACATGTTTTAAAAAATACCTTAAAATGTATAGAATGCATATCATTAAGTATTTACATTTTAAGAAATTTTTTTTTAATTTTTATTAATTTATTTATTTTTGTCTGCGTTGGGTCTAAGTTGCTGCACGCAGGCCTTCTCTAGCTGCTCTTTGTTGTGGTGCATGGACTTCTCATTGCAGTGGCTTCTCTTCTTGTGGAGCACAGGCTCTAGGCATGGGGGCTTCAGTAGTTGTGGCACATGGGCTCAGTAGTTGTGTCTCGTGGGCTCTAGAGCGCAGGCTTCAGTAGTTGTGGTGCGCGGGCTTAGTTGCTCCATGGCATGTGGGATCTTTCCGGACCAGGGCTCGAACCCATGTCCCTTGCATTTGCAGGCAGATTTTTAACCACTGCGCCACCAGGGAAGTCCCAGTATTTACATTTTAAATGCATTATACTGTTAGAGCAAAATACGGATGGTGGACATTGTTTCCCTCTATCAGAGGCAATGTCATCTCATTGCAAAGTACCCCTAGGGCCAGCTGCACGGTTTGTGACCTTTGCAGTCACAGGGGACCCTACTTGTAGAGGCCCTCACATTTGGTTTAATGCTCTGCTGTCCCTGTCTGGAAATTCTTAACCATTTTTGAACAGGGAGCACTTCATTTTCTTTGCACTGGGACCTGCAAATTCTGGACTGGTCCTGGGTCTCCCTAACCGTACACTGTTGCTGTAGTTCACTGGCTTACTTTTTCCTTCTTCCTCCAAGCGTGTTACATGGTTCTTGTCTGGGTTATGGGGTTTAGCTTGTTTTTACCTTTCTGCATTGCTTCTTCTGTTCCATTTTCACGGTGTTTAGATTATAGCAGACACGAACTTCCTGTGTCTCAGCGCCAGCCATGAATCAGGCTGGGAGCTGGGACCACAGGGCTGTCAGGGGAGCTGCCTGGTTCCAGCTTTAAAATAACAAGTGCTTGACAGCTTAGTTTACATAACTGCAAAATTGTGGCTCTATTCTACGATGCAGTTACATGTGACATAATAACTAGGGACTTAATTTATTTAGGCTTTTTTCCTTGCAATATAATTTCCAATAAATAAATCTCCCAGGGGCATGAAGATATGACATTTCACAATGCTCACATTTTCCTCCCTCAGTTTGGACCTGTGCTCCTTTCTTGGTAGTGAACAAAATGAACACCACACCTCATAATTTTGCTTTTACCCTACTTGCAACAGCTAAGGCACAGGTCTTGTGAGGATGTATGGAGTGCTCACGGACTGTGCTAGAACAAGTTACATTTCATTTTTAATGTTTTTTTTTCTGTTTTTTTTCCAAAGTATTTTTCTAAGTATCCAAAGCAGCATGGCCGATGATCTGCCAGGGTGTAATAGAAAGCAGAATTTGTCTTTAAGCCACTAGAACAACGTGCAGAAAATTCGATGTCATTTGTACATGTATGTTTTTCAATTACTTTTAAAATTAAAGTTGAAATGTGTAAATGAAAAGAGAGGAAGGTGAAAGTAAATAGTGAAAAACATCCCTTTCCCTCCGGAAGAAAGAACAGTCATTGTCTTGCTTTTATTTAATATGTATATAAGGACAGAGACATCTCGGGCCAAGCACAATGGATGAGATTGTGCCAAAGAGGAGCTCAATCCCAGCCTTGAAGAGCTGTCTGCCCAGGGCTAGGTCAAGAGTGCATTCAAGGGAAGGAAGTGAGATGAGGAATCTAGAATTCCACTGTGCGGTGAGTGCCAAGCCACCTGCGGGCTTTGAACAATAGCTTTGGATGGGAAATGTTGGAGAAATTCTTCTGAAACGTAGAAAAGTGTATGGTAAGACATGAAGGTTAACAATTGTTATGAGTGTGAGTGCCTGTGAACGAGTGGACAAGGATGAAATTGCCATTAGTGTTTGACAAGTGCTGATTATTTAGGTAGGAAGTGCTCAGGCCACGGAGAGAAGGATGTTGTGGATAACCATTACGATCTTGAGCAGAAACCTAACCAGAGGACCGGTCCCAGTCTGAGTGGCCAATCAGAGAGGACATCGATGAATATATTGAGTCAGAATTTCTCTATCAAGGGGAATGCTGAAGGAGTCCGTCTTCTTCTCAGATGATAACCTTGAAGATTCGATGTGAAATGAGCTGTGCTAGACTGAATAAAGTTGTGCTTTCTTGTCTCCACATTTATAACTGTTTAAGTGATATAGTAGATGAAAATATTGGTGGTGGGAAGAGAAATAAAGGCATGTAAGGATGGTTTAAGTTTCGTGTAGCTCCTTCCATGTGTATTTTATTTTCATTGGAGATGCTCATGATCAGGCAGGACAAGATGCCTCATGATGCAGAACAATGTAGGAAGCGAATGGCAGAAAACAGTAAGGGAATAATTTTTGGATGTGTAATTGTCCTTGAAAAACTTTTAAAAGTACTCTAGGAAGAGTAATGAAATCAGCTCTTCAATACAAATGTTGGATACTTGGCAACTCTCTATAGATTCTTATAGAGTCATTCATGTTGACAGTCTCTTCTCTACTGTTTCCAGTCCATGAAATATAACTGATTCTATTCTAGTTATTCTCCTGAGCAAAAAGTAACAGACACCCTCTGCTCACCACTTCACTAGCTCTGCATCTTTTTAAGGTTCTAATTCTTCTCTATTTGATTATCTCTTTTCCATAATGCATAGTATTAGTATATGTAGTTTCTTGGTACACATAAAACAGTAAAAAATGATACAGATAGAACAGCTGTCTTCCACAGTGCATAGTACCAGTATATGTAGTTCTTGGGTACATAGAAAATAGTAAAAAAAAAAAAAAAAAAAAAAGATATAGATAGACTAGAGAGTCCAGAAATAAACTCTCATATGTATGGTCAAATGATGTGCAATGAGGCTGCCAAGACCTACCATTCAATGAAGAAAGAACAGTCTTTTCAGCAAATGGTACTGGGAAAACTGGGTATCTACATACAAAAGAATAAAATTGAATGCTTACCTTACATTACATACAACAATTAGTTCAAAATGGACCAAAGATTCAAACATAAGAAGCAAACACTGTAAAACTCTTAGAAGAAATCATAGGGGACAATATCTATCACATTGGATTTGGCAATAATTTCTTGCATATGATGACAAAAGCATAGACAACAAAAGAAAAACTGGGTAAGTGGGGCTTCATCAAAATTACACATTCAGGACAACAAAGGGCACTGCCAACAGGGTGAAAAAACATCCCACAGAATGGGAGAGAATATTTGCAAATCACATATCTGATATGGTGTTAATATCCAGGATATATAAAGAACCCCTACAGCTCAATAACAGCAAAACACTGAACAACCCAATTAAAAAATAGCCAAAGAGCTGAATAGACATTTCTCCAAAGAAGATATACAAATGATCAACAAGTACATGAAAAGATACTCAACATCACTAGCCAGAAGGGAAATGCAAATCAAAAACACAATGAGATACCACTTCACATCCATAAGAATGCAATTATAGGTAAAAAATGAGGAATATACAGTGCTGGGGAAGATGTGGAGAAATTGGAACACTTGTGCATTGCTGGTAGGAGTGTTAAGTGATGTAGCCACTGTAGAAAACAGTATGGTACATTGTCAAAAAGTTAAACACAGAATTACTGTGGAATCCAGCAATTCCACTCCTGGGTATATACCCCCAAATATTGAAAGCAGGGATTCAAACACACTTGCACAGCAATGTTCAATGTTCAGCAGCATTATTCACAAAAGCCAAAAGGTGAAAACAACTTGCATGTCTATCCACAGAAGAATGGATAAACAAATGTAGTCTATGTATACAATGGAGTATTTTTCAGCTTTAAAGAGGAATGGAATTTGGCACATGCTACAACCATGGATAAACCTTGAAGACATGTTAACTGCAATAAGCCAGACACAAAAGGACAAATATTATATGATTCTAGATAATTATATGAAGTATCTAGAATAGGAAAATTTAGAGAGACAAAGTAGAATGGTGGTTGCCAGGGGCTGGAGGGAGGAAGGGATGGAAAGTTATTGTTTAATGAGTTTCAGTTTGGGACAATGAAAAAGTTCTGGAGAAGGGTAATTGTAATGATCACACAACGTTGTGAATGGACTTAATGCCACCAAATTGTACACTTAAAAATGGTCGGGGCTTCCCTGGTGGCGCAGTGGTTGAGGGTCCACCTGCCGGTGTGGGGGGCACGGGTTCGTGCCCCTGTTGGGGAGGATCCCACATGCCGCGGAGTGGCTGGGCCCGTGAGCCATGGCCACTGGGGCTGCACGTCCGGAGCCTGTGCTCCGCGATGGGAGAGGTCCTAGCAGTGAGAGGCCCGCGTACCGCAAAAAAAAAAAAAGGTCAAAATTGTATAAAATGGTAAAAAACATAAAAAAGTATAGATGGGGAATTTTCTTGGAGACATATTCTTTTTTCTAGCTTTGGCAAGTAATGCTTATCTACCCACTTTTTATTGTTGTGAGCAGGAAACAGGAGTTATGTATTGCCCACGAGACTTGCTACCTGCTGTAACCAGATCGACTTTATTGACTAACTTACCAATCAATAACCTGCTTTAAAAATAAAGTGAACCCAGTTAAATAATTAATTTGTACATTTAGATATAGCCTGCAGATCTTGACAGCAGTTTTAGAACCAATTAAATCTAAATATCTCTTAAAACTTAACAGTATGTTATTATCTCCTCATCAAAACTGGATTGAAACAGTAAGATCCTAGGCAACGCGCTGGGTAGACACGAAGAAAGTCAAGTGAGACGTATGTACGAAGCTATATGATTTTATGTACACGCATATCCTATCTCCCCAACCAGATTTTGCGTTCCTGAGGGTATAGAAACACTTGGGATCCCTCACAAAGCTTAGCACAAAGCTTTGGATTATTAACTATTCCTCACTCGTTCATCTCCCCATGATTTACCAAATAATGTTCTGCTTGAGGTGTTGGATGAGAGTTAGGGAAACAAAAACGAAAACACAGAAAACAAAACAAACAACCACCAAAATCTCTTGCTTTACTAGCAGAGACCAACAATTACAGTCCTGCTGGTACATTGATGGGGTGAGCAAGGGTGTTAGGGGAAAACCCTGCTCAATCAAGAATATTTGGATAGGGCTTCCCTGGTGGCGCAGTGGTTGGGAATCTGCCTGCCAATGCAGGGGACACGGGTTCGAGCCCTGGTCTGGGAAGATCCCACATGCCGCGGAGCAACTAAGCCCGTGAGCCACAACTACTGAGCCTGCGCGTATGGAGCCTGTGCTCTGCAACGGGAGAGGCCGTGACGGTGAGAGGCCCACGCACCGCGATGAAGAGTGGTCCCCACTCGCCGCAACTGGAGAAAGCCCTCGCATAGAAACGAAGACCCAGCACAGCCATAAGTAAATAAATAAATTTTAAAAATATATATATATATATTTGGATAAGTGTTCGGGGGGAATGTAATACCCAGAATGTTCCACAGGATCAGCAAGAGTAGCCAGACAAGTGACTTCATGAAATGGAGCCACAGAAGAGTCAAGGTTACCCAGGCCCCCGGGGAGAGGCCAGACCCAAGTGCTGGAGGTACACCTGCTGCCCCAGATTTCTGCTGTCTACTCATCTCATGAGTCATCCAAAGTGTACTTTGAATCACAGAGATGAAACATGACTTCTGCACACATATTACGCAGAAAAGGTGTTACAAACTTACTTTCAGAAGTCCTTAGTTAAATTTGCCCTTTACCTTTCCTCCCCCGACCTAATTATTTCTTTGAAAATGTTTTCTAGGCTCCACTGTGCCGCCTGGTTACACGTGACAATCAGAGTGGGGGAAGGGAAGGGAAGTAAAGGCAGGTGATTATGGATGAACTGACAAGACAGAAGAGTTGTACGTGATTTGTAATTATAATGTTTTTCTTCCCCAGAACTTTAATAACTTAGGCTGTATTTCTTCTTCACTAATTTTGTTACCAATAAATATTTACTAAATTACCAAGGTGTCTTCATCTTCAGAGAGGAAAGACCAGGTCTAACTGTAAATAAATCAGTTTTTGCCTGAACATGAATGAACAGCTTAATTTAACAACACATTGCTCCACCAAGGCCTTCAATTGTGAATATTAAGTATTATGGCATAAGTTTCTTAGATAAGTAGCTTAAAGCAATTTAAAGTATGAGTGGGCTCTGATGAAAGTTTTAGATAGGCTGTGATGTATTTATACAGGCAAAACGGAGGTGGAATTGACATGTCATTAATTTGAAAAAGGTATTCATTTTGGATGTAAATAGAAATGAACTGATTAAAGTGGTATGCCGTATGAACAGAATAAGGACACCAAATATTGACTTTGAGGTCCTGGTATAAAACATAATTTTTTATGCTTCTATTTTTATCCATTTATTCAATATACATTAACTGAACACTATGCTATTGCTGAGGTCACAAATGTGAATGAGATACACCCTGGATTCTGGGGTAGACACTAATACGATGCACATAGTAGAGTATGGGATGAGTGAAACAGAGTACTTAAGACAGGACAAAGATAAGTTGGTAGGTAACGCAAAGCAGTTTTATCCAAGGATGTGACATTTGAGCCAGCTCATGATGTATCTCTAAGAAAGAAGAGAGGGAAAAACCTTGCAGTCAGGGAGAAAGTGGATCTTAGAGTCGCCCTTAAAAAATTATAGCAGTTTACAATAAACTGCCTAAATGGTGACGATGCTACCATTCATGATTACGGAGAATTTCCTAAATGGCTGACACAGCTCAAAGCATTTTATTTGTATTATCTTTTTTTCAGTCCTTACAGTACGTCTGTGAAATAGATTCTTGAATCAGTTTTCTATTGTGTTGCACCCCCAAACTTGCTGGCTTAAAACAATCACCATTTGTTTAGCTCATGACTCTCTGTGGGTTTGCAATTCAAGCTGGAAGCGTTGGGTGATCCTTCGCGTCCCTCAGGCTCCTTCATGAGCCTATGGTCAGCTGCTGGGTCATTTGGGGGCTGGCTGGTCTGCAATGGCCTCAGCTGTGCTGTCTCGGCTCCGTGTGGTGTCTGGTTTTCTGCGGGGCAGGTTTCTAAGAGAGAGTGGGTAAATAAAAGATTCTTGAAGTCTACGTTCAGAGAGGGCACACACGATCATTTCTTCTGCTTGTCTGTGGCCTAAAGCAAGTCACAAGGCCAGCCCGACTCCAGGGGAGGGAAATTGACTCCACCTCGGGATGGGAAAACTTGTAAAATCACATATCAGTGGGGCACAGGTCCAGGAGGAGTATCGTGACCAAGGTTACAAACAATCTTCCCTAGCACTCTTATGGTTTCCACTTCACAGATGAGGAAATGGAGACATAGCCTAAGAGTCTATAAATAGGTGAGACATGACTTATGCATTGAGCTGTCTGATGCCAGAACTTGGACTATGAAATTCATTAAAAAAATAATATGGACTGGTGGATGGCCAGAGGGACGGGTAAATGGATAGAGGTGTGATAAACCAAATAGTGTATAAAGTGAATTGCAGAACCTAGGTGGCTAGGATCCTCTCTAAAATTCTTTCAACCGTTCTATATATTAGAAATTTTTCCTAGTAAAATCTTGGAGAACAAAAACTTAGATTCTGGGGTTTTGAAACTAGGATGTGAAATAAGGCTCTAGGTTTGAATCTAGGCTCTGCTGCTTGCTAGTTGTGTGATCTTGAGAAACTTCCAGAAAGTTCTCAAGTCTCTGTTCCCCAATCTGTAAACTGGGGGAGAGATTGACATCTAATCCTAAAAGTGCAGATTAAATAAGCATTAGCATTCAAATAATATGAATATGTAAAGAGCTTTTCACATTGTGTGGCAGGCATAGCGCTAAGCATTTCACATGAAAACATTTCAATAAATAATAACTTTCGGGTAAGAACATAAAACATGCTTGGAATCCTTTCAGTTGTTAAAATTTTCTCTCAGAATATCTACAATAAATCTTACCTGTTATATTCCAACCCGATTGAACAGTCATGTATATTTTTACTGAACACTTAGTTATTTGCCGATTGACTTCAGAATGAGAAGCTCTCTTACTTGACTTACACATTATATTTTTTAAAGAAAGAATTAGCAAGATACAGAAAAATTTAGAATGTTAAAAATTTTAAAACAGTGTATTTTTTGAAGAACCACCGTATCCCAAGATGAAAAGATGCTCATCAGAATTTTATTTTAAGCCATTTAATAGAGGCTTAAATAATTCAAATGTAGATATTGAGAAAGTCTTTCACTCAGCCTTTCTAAGGAATGAAGTACCAACACATACCACATCATGGATGACCCTTGAAAACACTATGCTAAGTGAAAGAAGCCAGGCAGGCATAAAAGACCACATATTACCTGATTCTACGGAGATGAAATGTCCAGGATAGGCAACTCTACAGAGACAGGATGTAGACTAGTGGCTGCCTAGGACCAGGAGTGGGAGGAAGGACAGGAGATGAGGTACATAACTAAAGGCATGGAATTTCTTTTTAAGGTACTGAAAATATTCTAAATTTGGCTCTGACGATGGCTCACATAGCTGTGTATATGTGCACATAAAAAAACTCCTCTGAATTGCACAGTTTAATTGTGTGATATGTGACATATTTCAACAAAGCTGTTACAAAAGAAAGTCTTTGACCAAATATATGTAGTAGTGAACACTGTAATGTGTAAATGCTCAGTATTTTTTTAGTTCACATGTTTTTCCTCCCAAATATATTCTTACTAATACAGTATTTCTCTGTGAGGCCCACATTTAAAAGTACCATTTTAAAGGAGACCACCTTTTTTCTCTATTTCACTAACATATTTTTCTGTAGATCAATATATTATTCTAACAGCTTATCCATTTAAGTTAATCTATAAGATTATTATAAAATTCTGAAAGGTTTCTTGTGAAATACGACATGAATCTGTGCCATTAAAATGGAACTGTAAGAGACAAAAACAAACATCCAGGTAAAAGGATGATTCAAAATGACTTCCTTTTCAAATTAAAATAGGCCCCCTCAGACATAATAATTTTAAATATAAAAAGTAATTCACAGTATTTTCAGGTAGAAACCTATCAGTGCTGTTAGCTGACAATATATTCTTACAATTGAAAGTAAAATAAACCTAAAATTTAGTTTCTTTGCTTTTCCATATCATAATACAAAAATATTTATTTTGACAAAGATAAACAAGGAAACTGAGAAGGGAGAAAATCTGGAGCAAAGATAAAACAAAATAGGATTAAATTATTCCTCAATAAAGAGACTAGAAATGTAGATATCAAGGAGAGAATGAAGATTTCTGCAAAATTCATCAGCATTAACTGGGTCTACAAATATCACAGGATCAGTACCCCAGACGGTCCGCTTGGCCTCCACTCTTCCCCCTGGTAAAGCTTTTCCAAGTTTGCTGAGTGATGTCAATGCAAAGTTTTCCCAAACTTCCTGGAAGTTTTACAAGCAATTCACTGGAGATACAAAAAATATCTGGGGCTTTAGCCAACAGCATTCCTCTGTGAATACTGGCTCTCAATTTGCTTTTTATTTTTCTTAATTAGGGTTATGCAATCTTAAAGACTTACAGTTAAGGAGACAAGCAAAATATAAAATTTAAAGAAGAAGCAACAAATATGAAAATGATCATTCCTTTTAACTCTACTGTGGACAGGATTTTTTTATTCTTATGTAGAAACAGGCTGTTTTTTTTCTACATGAGCATCCTTTTAATTAGCTCTCAGATTAAATCTTAGTAGAGCTTATTAAATGAATGTTTTAATTTAATGGGTTAGTGGGGGGAAGTGTAATTAATGACATTTAAGCAAAAGGGCATAAGTCCTGAACTGGGTGTGAAAAGGCAAAAGAAAAAATCATGTCTTATTTCTCTCCAAAATTCAATTTTTTTATCACCAGTGTTTTATTCATTGGTTTTCCTTTTTTCGTCCTCGAATTCCATTGTCTGGACACGTCTCAGTGTGAGTACTAAATATGAGATCAACTAGGCATTTGCTGCACCTCAGACAAAATCTTATTCTGGGTTATTAGACAGTGTCTGATGGTACCAACTTTTCTCACGGGTTTAGCAAGCACAGTCTCTGGGAGAGGCTTTTTTGGGGGAAAGATTGGCCAGGAAAAATGCGTGTCCTTCTTGACAGCCCTTCCAGGTTGGATGTCCCTGAACGTATATGGGGTGGTGTCCCTTTAAGCACAAGGAAAGGGCAGGTCCCGCTGTTATCCTTGACCCTCTGACAAAATAGTCAGGCGCTGTTTGTAAAAGAGCCAAGTAATTAAAAGTATCCCAGGGTTATGGTGAAATAGGGCAAGTAAAACACACTCCTGGATACCAGCTCTCTTTCAGGACCAGCTCTTTTGTATTTTCTCTCTATTTTGTTTTCTTCTTTATTTCAATTTTTCATGGCACAGTTTCCCCTCTCTGACATTGTTCTTCTCTGTCAGTTGGCAAAATGATAAGCTCCATTATTACTGCTTCTCTAGCTGGAGGCCTGGAGCTATTTGCTTCCAATCCTCAAGTCACCCCAAATTCCTGAGCTGTATTTTTTTTCCCTCTCAATTTCAGGAGAAATTATTAAATAGAATAGGAAAGGGTATAGGAATAGAGTGATTCAGTTACACAGGGAACCGATGAGACATTTCTCACCATTTCATGTGTTTTCCTTTATGATGATGTTTCTAGCAGAAAGGGAGGCTTGGGGTGCTCTCCTTGGCTTCCTCCAGGTTGACCATAGATCCCACTTAACCCAAAACCATCTGGGTATATGCATGTTGTGACGGCTTAATGATTAATCGTTTGTCTCTCCGCTCTCAAAAGTGTCCTGAATTAGATGATAGTGGTCGCCCTAGTTATCTCTCCTGTTGAACTGTTGGGTGACTTCCCCATAAATAGAGAAATTAGTTCTAATTTAGTTTAGAGAGTTCACAAGCCATTCTCTAATTAGTCACCTTCACTTCTGTTAGGAAATAGCTATTTGTACCATTAGACTTTGAGATCGAAACAATTTGTTCCTGTTCAGATACTCCCCATATCTCTAAATGGTAGTATTTGGGAGCAGTAGAATACACAGGCTTTGTGTCATGTAGTGTGGGTTTGAATACATTATGCCACTCAATAACCTTGGGCAACTCATCTAACTTCTCTGAGCCTAAATTTCCTTTTGTGTCATATGTACCTAAAAAATGATTTCCACTCTGGATTATCATGAAGATTAAATAATAGATGGTTATAGTTGTGCAATTATTGTAATCCATATATCCATCCATCCATCCATCCACCCATCCAGATGTTTTATCCTTCTATAGATTATTTATGCACCATGCCTAACACTACAATTCAAAGTGATTTAAAATAATAAGAATGTATTATGTTGCTTAGACAAAGCTCTAAATTTAAATAATGCGTGGTTAATTTATTTCTTAAGTTGATTTCATCCTAAGGCAGGTTCCTCAGGATTGCAACCTGGCTGTAGCAGTTCCAGGCATCACATTCACTCTCAACATCCAGAGACAGAAGAAAGTGCTGCCTCTATCTTGTGTCTCTATCCTATGTCCTTGTGAGGAAATTTTACCCAGAGGCTCCACATCACATTTCCTCTCCCTCCTTCTTGGCCCGAATTATATTGCATGCCAATGAACTTGTCTATTACTGGTAAGGAAAACAGTAACCTCAAGATGAGTTGGCCAAGGGACTTCCCTGGTGGTCCAGTGGTTAAGACTTTGCCTTCCAATGCAGGGGGTGTGGGTTTGATCCCTGGTTGGGGAGCTAAGATCCCACATACCTCGTGGCCATAAAACCAAAACATAAAACAGAAGCAATATTGTAACAAATTCAATAAAGACTTTAAAATTGATCCACATCAAAAAAAAAACAACTTAAAAAAAAAAAGATGAGTTGGCCAAGACGCCCCTTCCTGGTTGGAGAGAATTGGGAGTCTGATTAAATCAGGGACCTGTGTGCCTGCAGGATTATGTGCATGTGCCCGGGATGGATATAGCCTGGGCATCTGGGTATCTGAATTCCAGCCAGGGATGTGACATCAGATTTCTTTGTGAACTTGAGAAAGTCATTTTCCCACCCAGTCTTCCATTTATCTCTGTGTAAAGTGTGGTGTTGACTTCCTAGTAGTAGAAGGTCTCTTCAGCTATTAACATTGTGCTTGGGCTACTCAAAAACTACAGTCCTAAATTCACATGGACACCCTTCCTATTTTATAATCTATTTCACTTTCCCACACAATTTTTAGATACTGATGAACTGATAAGGGTACTAGAATAAGAGTTAGAAGACCTGGTTTCAAGCCCAGATTCACTGAATAATGCTGTGACTGCAATTCATTAATGAAAAACCTCTTGGTAAGCTGTAAAGAGCTGTACAAATCCAGATGGTGGTTAGACTGCATTTGACAAACTGGTATGATTAAAAATCACACTTTCTTTTTCTACAATTCTGGGTCCCTTTTGGAATTAGTTTGCATGACTAGCTTGGGGATGGTACAACACTCAGGACTGTACCTTGAACTTGTTTCCACAACTGCTTTTTGCTCCTCCTGGAATGGGGGTGTTAGAGAGACAGAAAAGGGGAGTTTTGCTTAATTAATCCACTCTTCCCAACAGGTTCACTTTTACAAATGATTTTCATATACCGAGTTTAACCTTAGAACACGAAGCTGTTTGCATGACTCGTATAAAGTTATCAGATCAACAGTAGTAGTGACAACCTGCTGTTGCCCAGTACCACGCTTTTTTAATTGAAATATAGTTGATTTACAATGTTGTGTTGATTACTGCTGTACAGCGAAGTGATTCAGTTATACATGTATATACATTCTTTTTGTAATATTCTTTTCCATTATGGTTTATCATAGGACATTGAATCTAGTTCTCTGAGCTATACAGTAGGACCTTGCTGTTTATCCATCCTACATATATAATAGTTTACATCTACTAATCCCAACATCCCATTCCATCCCTCCCCAAACCCCCTCCCCCTTGGCAACCACCGGTCTGTTCTCCATGTCCGTACCACGCTCTTTCTATCATTCTTTGTCCTTTAACATCCAGGTTGAGACGTGGCCTTTAGGAAGTGACCACCCAGACTCCACTTTTCCCTGGAAGACGTGCTGTGGCAAGTGTGAGGGTGTGGTTGCTTCTTTCCAGCAACATAAGAGTGAAGGGGGAGGGGCAAGGAGTGTGATGCTGTGTAGCGCCGCGCGCCTCCCTAGTGGAATTCTGTTGAGTGAGGAGGCCGCACCTCCAGGAGATGCACATTGTGGGTTGAACACTGAGGGACCAGCGCACTGACTGAGTCGAAGTGCTTTGTGTCTCGGAAGCTCAGCTTCCTCATGGAAAAAAAGTGTGTGTGTGCATGCATGCGTGTGTGTGTGTGTGTGTGTGTGTGTGTGTGTGTGTGTGCGTGTGTCTGTGTGTATGCATGTTAAGGGTTGATAGGGCTTGGGGTGGAATGTGAAAAATAAGTAGATCTCCAGCCTCTTCCCAGAGCTAGCGTTCTAACATTCCAGGTCCTTAAAGAGCTACCCTGCAAAGGGCGAGCAGATTCAGGGAGAACTGCATTGTGAAGAACTACAGTTTCAGGATGTTGTGGACCAAATGACAATTAGAGTGAAGGACACGTGCTCAGACAGCCGATAACTGCGACCAGCGGGGCACCATGTGGCAGTGCTACGGGTGACGGGGCAGCTGCTGAGAGCGACGCCAGCGGCAGGGAGGCTCCAAGGGGTCCACGTGCCCACCGAGGATGCTCTGGATGTCGCTGACAGGAGCCACCTTCAGGGCTGTACCTGGGACTGTCACAGAGGACAGCAGGTTGAGTTCATGCCAGGAGACGGACTCGGCATGAGCCTTCCCTATCTGTTGTCTTTCTAAAAAGTGCCCGGATTTTTCTTTATGCTTCATCTTCTTTTCTTCTGATTTTGAACGTCTGAAACCATCTTAAAAAAGGATCACATTTCACCTTTTTTTTTTTTTCTATCCAGGTGGGTGAGGGTCTTGAAAAATAAATCTTGTTAAAAAATTAAACCATATGTATTTATTCAGGAAGCTCCCTGAGAAGGTCAACAAGTGGCACTGAGTTCTCAGCTGTCACAGTCCTTGTTATCAGCCTCGTCATTTGTTTTTTTTATCCTCTTTCCCATCTTCTGGTCATTTTTCTGCTCATTAGCTACTTGAGCTTAGGGTGAACAAGAAATGAGATGGAATTTTAAACCTGTCAAATTGAAGTCTGGTTAACAGCCTTGTGGAGGTATAATGGGCAGAGAGGAAGGAATAAATTCTATTATCTGGTAGGAATAGTAGCTGCAATAGAAAAATTAGTCTTAACTTACTTTTCTTTCCCTGACGTTGGTAACTGATCGTGGCACAGTCTCCAGTATCACCTAGGGGTGAATCCGACTCTTCAAAATATAGGTTCAAAGAATTATAGATACCAGAGCCCCAAGAGGGCATACCTATCAACCACACCTCTCAATTTATAGATAAGGAAACTATGATCTGAAGATATAAAGAGACTTACTTTTAGGTTTAGAACCGTTGCCATTTATGGAAGGCTAGTGAGGTTTGAGGTCACAGTCCAAAACCCCAGTGTGACAGCCCTTCCACCATGCTACCTTGAATTGCCAAGGGTCAAAGTGTTTGTGACAAAAAAGACCCAACTGGAGCACATTTATTCAAGACCACTGAAAGCAAATTTGTTGTTAAGGCTTTTGTAAGTTATCATTCCCCTCAGGGTACCAAGGGTATCTTTAATCTCTGTATTTCCAAGGCCAACCATAGCTCTGATGTGGAGTAGGTTCTCATTAACTATTTGGTTAATGAAATGAGTATTTTATGTTGTGTTCAATTAAAGATTTTAAAACTATGTATCAAGTTTTCATAAATAAGTACCCATAGAATTAGAAATATTCATATTTTTAGGATCCAAAAGAGTCAAGTTGTTGATGCGATTGTCCTTTTTCATGACGCGATTTTATTGTCATGTATGAGGCTATGTCCTTGGTCTTTCCAAGTTATCACGGAAGCAGCAAGACTGCTCAATACATGACAAACGTTGTGAATAGAGTTTCCTTTTCATTCTTTTATTTTAATATCTAATACTGAGAAGGTAATTATTGAGCCAATAACAGCCCATGACCCTCCCAACAAGTTTTTCTTTGGATTATGTCACCATCGTGATTTTAGTATTTAACTGACATTACAACTCAGTGAAACAGTAACCTGGATTTTTTGACATCATTCTGTAAGAGCATCTCGGTGAGCTATAAATTGCACAGACTTTAAATCAAAACATAACTGGCTTCAAATGTTTGCTCTGTCACACACTGACTGTGTGGCCTGAAACAACCTTAGTTTCCTCATCTGGAACAATGGAGCTTAGAACCATCCTTGCCCGAGTCAAGAACAGAGGGTTCTTTTGAGGATTAGATTTCTAAGACTTCACGTGAAGTCTTAGAAACATCCCATGAGGCACGCTGCCTGGCACATAGCAAATGCCTAATCAATGTCTGATGGATAAATAAGTGGTGCTCAATAAATGCTCTTCTTAAAGTTCTTAAAGTGGGAGCCATTTGGCTGTAGGCAGAACTTGCCAGATAAAGTACCATCTTTCCCTTTTTTCCCTCTGCCTCTGCCGAGGTGGAGGAGTGATCTCTCCCCTGTCAGAGAGGTTAGGGGAGAAGACAAATGGGAAAGACATTCTCCGTTCAGCCCTCAGCCTATTCGCGCTGGGCTGGGTGAAAATGCAACGGGGCTTCTGGGGGGGTTGCTCTTTTGTTGGACCCTGGGGGGAAGAGATGAGTTTTACATCTGTTGCTGGCTGTGTAACATTCAGCTAAAGAGGTGCCTCTCCGCTGGAAGACGCTCAGGCATCCTGGCTGTCGGTCAAACAGCTCTTCCTCTGTTTGCTCGGGTTCGCCCCGGAGACTCCCATCTGAGATGTTGGCTATTGCAGCTGTGAGAGTGAAAGCAGCTGATAGAAGAAGCAGAATGCAGAAACTGAAGCCCTCACATCCCCAATTGCACGCTAAACCCTCACAACCCTAATTGCACAATAAAATAGGGAAGGCTGGGCTTAGGAGACGTAGAATGTCACTCCTCGGGGTTTGGCGGGGTCCCTCACCAGCCGGGCAGCACCAGGCCCAGAAGGGCCCAGCCGCTGGTCTAGGCTTCAGGGAAAAAACAGGCAACAACAATGCCCTGGTCACTCCCCCAAAGCCTCTGAGGGTTTCTTAATAGGGATCTCTTGGGCTTTGAGTCGATTGTAGTCACAGTGGTTGACCGTCTAATCTGCCTTTCGGAAAGAGTACCCTGCACATCATGGAGGGAAGACGATGGAAGGCCCCTGAATCCAAATCAAAAGGCTCACATAACAGGGTTTTCAGTGGGTTCCCGGATCTGAGGCATGAGGCTGCCGGGGGCGGGCGGCAGAGAGGTAAGTCGAGGAAGCAGCGCCTCCTGTTGTATAAATCCCAGCCCCTGCAGGAGGGATCCTGCTCCAGGGAGACACGACGATGTGGAGTGCTCAGCTTCGGGTATTTGGCCTTCTGTGGAACTGCCCCACTGACGCTGACAGCTCCAGCGTTCCCAGTGTGCAGCGGTGGGATTAGAAATCCTTCTCCTAGCCAAGATTGCTTCCAACAGCTGGACTCAGAGCCCTCTCCCCGCCTCCCACCTCTGTTCCATTTCTTGCTGGAGACCATCTGAAAGGGGAGTTTAAAATGACTAAATGTCTTTTGGGTAAAGAGCTTTGACTTTTCCAGACTGAACTGCCAAAGACCTTCAGGAAATTAAAGAAAGAAAGAAAAAGTGAGATGCTCTGTCTGGTGAATGGCATCTCTCGAATTTGGTGGCTGTAGGGTGATTAGGCTAGAGCTGCTGGGAATTCTGAAGTGTTACTTATTTGCCTTGGCACACAGAGTTAGAATGCTGAGCAGTAGAGTGAAAATGGGGTGACAGGATAAGGGCAACGAGAGGAAGCAACTCCATTGTGAGATAGCTGGCCTCTGAAAATCGGAGAGTTCGTTCCCCCAGAGGAGGCAAACAGGAATATTACCTCATTGCAAAACAGTCACTAAAATATAATTGGGTGCTGCACAGATGACAGAAACTCACAGCTAGCAATGTCTAACTTCATTTTCAGTGAAAGTTAAAAGCAAAATCAATACCCTGATGAAAAGCAATAATACAAATTAGAGAACAATGCAGAGAGCTTTTCTGGGAGGGTTTAGAAGAAAGAAAGAAAGAAAGGAAGGAAGAAAGGAAGGAAGGAAGGAAGGAGGGAGAGAAGGAAGGAAGGAAGGAAGGAAGGAAGAAAGAAAGAAAGAAGGAAGGAAGGAAGGAAGGAAGGAAAGTAAGAAAGAAAGAAAGGAAGGAAGGAAGGAAAGAAAGAAAGAAAGAAAGAAAGAAAGAAAGGAAGGAAGGAAGGAAGGGAAGGAAGGAAGGAAAGAAAGAAAGGAAGGAAGGAAAGAAAGAAAGAAAAAGAAGGAAGGAAATTAAGAAAGAAAGAAAGGAAGGAAGGAAAGAAAGAAAGAAAGAAAGAAAGGAAGGAAGGAAGGGAGGGAGGAAGGAAGGGAGGAAGGAAGAAGGACTGCTTACCATGCTCTTCAGATCCTGTTCTTGGAAAAATGCAGCTGGACGGGGACTTGTTAAACAGAGGGTCTTCTTGGAGACACAGCAGAGGATGTGGGATGCTCATGAGCTGGAAACTTCTGGCCCAAAGATCCACATGCCTGTCAATCTGTATTAAACTAGAACAATGCGGAAGCAGCATTAGTCCAGCTCATCCGCACATGCACACCAGCACTTCACACCTTTTCAAATGTATGTCAAAAAAAAAACGGTTAAAAATATTTTTAAGTAAATACATATTAAGCACATATGAGGTTCAGAGGTAACTTCCCTGGATTTTGGTGTAGGACGTGAGTGGATTGACAAAGTAATTATTCTACTAATTATTCTAGTAATTATTCTCTATAATTATAGAGGATCAGCTAATTTGAGGCTATTCTGTGCATCATTTTCCATGATCCTGCTCTATATTTTTTGGCTCAATAGATCGTCATTTAAATTCACTGAATGATGAAATACCATTTTACTTATAGGTTTATCAAATTCTGCAATGTGGCCAGCTCAGTGCTGGAGGAAAGGCAGTCCTTATCTTACAGGTGGCTGGAGAAGGAATTATTGTACATGCAATATGTAATGAATGTAGCTTGTGGGAGAAGGTACTAGGGCACTAACTTGGCAGTGGGAAGGGCACCCCATAGGAAGCAGCCTTTGTGCTGTACCTTGGAGGCTGAGGCAGAGTGAGAGTGGAAGGACACAGCTCCAGCAGAGGGACAGAGCTTACAGACAGACATGTCAGACCCAAACATCAATGCAGGTGATGGGCAGACATCACTGGGTTTTGTGGTGAATATCTATGATCAGACTTAAGCATTATTTGGCAATGTGCTCCTTGAACTTTAAATTACTTGAGGGGGTCTTGTTAAAATGCATTTTCTGATTCATCAGGTCTTGGGTAGGGCCTGCGATTCTGCATTTCTAAGGAGCACCCAAGAGATTTCGCTCATCTGAGGAGGACACTTAGAGTACAGATAACCCAAAACAGCTCCTGCTAAAATACTTAGAAAATCTGCATAAACTATTAAATTAAAATTTAAAAATTCTTTTAAATGTGTGGCCGAGTCCCCAAGAAAATAAACAAAAATCCTCATGGGTCATGAGATAGCGAGCCTGGAAGGTATAAAATAGAGAATAGCAAGCCAAGGCAAAAGCAACCGCTTTGGCAAGATGTGCTAGTCATTGGGACCTAGGAGACATCCAGAGCAGGAGACAGGGCCTTGGACCCCCTGGGTTGAATTCATATCCTTGCACAAAGCCAGGACCTCTGAAGGGTTAAACATCTGTCAAACTGTGCACTGGAAAAATTCTCCCAGGGACACAAGGGAAAAAGGAAGAAGCTCATCCTATTCTATGTAGTAAGTGGAGTTAAAAAAAAAAACTTCTGGGACTTCCCTGGTGGCGCAGTGGTTAAGAATCCACCTGCCAATGCAGGGGACATGGGTTTGAGCCCTGGTCCGGGAAGATCCCACATGACGCGGAGCAACTAAGCCCGTGCGCCACAACTACTGAGCCTGTGCTCTAGAGCCCGTGAGTCACAACTACTGAGCCCACGTGCCACAACTACTGAAGCCCACGCACCTAGAGCTCGTGCTCTGCAACAAGAGAAGCCACCGCAATGAGAAGCCCGCGCACCGCAACGAAGAGTAGCCCCACTTGCCACAACTAGAGAAAGCCCGCGTGCAGCAACTAAGACCCAACACAGCCAAAAATTAATTAATTAATTAATTAATTAATTAATTATTTTTTAAAAAAAGCTTTTGCTGAGAGTTTGGAGTTATTGCCTTTGCCTCCTATGGCTGTGGTTTCCAATTTATATACCCCTCACTCTCTTGGAGGCCCAAAGCTGAGAGATAATTAAACATGGTTCTAGGTGAGGGATTGATCTCAGGTGCCCTCTGCCTGCACCGGCTTGAAGCAGGATTTCAGTTCCGGACCAGAGATTGAGGTCAGGCCACAGCAGTGAGAGCACTGAATCCTCTCAGAGCAGTGAGAGACCAGTGGTCAGTGACAAGGCCCTGACCCGTCAGCTGTGTAGAAATGAATTTCCACATAGAGACAGAAAGTAGGGAAGCAAGTAAAGTGTTTATTAGGAGGAAAAAGAGTACATGTGGATAGATACACAGGTGGGCTCAGAGACAGAGTCGTGCCCGCATGGTAGCTTGAATCACTTATGTGGGGCATTTCTTCTGGGTTTCCTTTGGCCAATCATCTTGCTTTGCCTGGTTCTGAGTCCGTATTTGGTACATCTCAGGGTCCTCCCATGTGTGCGCGCACATCTCTTAGCCAAGATGGATTCTAGCAAAGAGACCTATGGGTAGGTTGATGGCGCTTACTATGGGGTGATGTCCCCTCTCTTTTGACCTCTGAGGAGGCTTTCTGCGCATGTGTAGTCGGGAAGGTCTCCTTGACCTTGAGAATGAGATATGTGATCTCTATCTTTTATCTGGGTAGGGCTCACCTCTTCTCTCGCTCCTGCTAGTTTGGAGTATCTGTCCACAGAGGACAATTCCAGCTGTTCTACCTGGGGCCCATTTGTCTCCTGCCTCATGATAACCCCTGAAGCCAAGAGTAAGCCTTACTTCCTCAAGTTGGGTTGAAGGAGAATTCCACAGACAAAATGCCAGTGAAGATGAACTTAAAATGGGAAAGGTATGAAAACTACGAATGGGTGATATACCATTAGAAAACACAGTAAACAGCAGGGTTGTCTTCCAAGAACTTCAAACAATAAAGCTCTTTGAAGCCACAAAATAAACATGTTTAAAATGATTAAAGATACCAAAGAAAGGATAGGCATATAAGAACAATCATAAGGATATCTGAAGTGTCTTATCTGCTCTTCCTATAAAGTAAGGCCCAAAAAACCAGATAAGGAAAGTCATTGCCCCTGGGCAGCCCTGAACATCTCTTGGTACAGAGATGTACCTTATCCCAATTTGTTCTGCCGGCACTTAAGATCTGAGTCCTGGTGGCAGAGTGAAAACGAACGGATGTTTTCCCCCATTGAAGTGAGTTTCACTCAAGTTTCCAGAAAGATGTATTAGATAGGCAATTATTTTTGATTTTTAAAAAGCTAAATATATTAGAAACATTTTGCTTATTGTTGTTTCCTAGGGAATCAAAACAGTTCAGTAAGATTACAACTTCCAGTAAAAAGGTGTTTATCATCTTCATAAAAAAAAAGAAAAAATCTTGGATATATGAATGTTAGCAAAATAAAACTCAGCAGGTCTGATTTGCACATATATATTTAACCACTCAATGCCATCTTCAATATTTTTTCAGTCCTTCCTTTCGTCGTCTTTGTGCCTCTGTTGCCTTTTTTGTTTCTAACGTGGTAGAATTTTATGCGTACCTCTACGAGGGCACTGAAATCTACTGGCAAACTTAGGCCTACGAGCCAAATCCAGGTCACCTCATATTTTGTATAGCCTATAAGCTAAGGACATTTTTTACATTTTTTAATGGTCAAAACCAATCAAAAGCATTCTATTTCAAGGAACGTGAAAATTATATGAAATTCAAATTTCAGCATCCATAAATAAAATTTTATTGGAATACAGCTCATTCATTTCCAGCAGAATTGAGCAGTTTGAACAGAGACTCTGAGCCTGAAATATTTACTAGCTGGCTCTTTACAGGAAAAGTTTGCTGACCTTTGATTGTTGCCTTTCATCTTCTTTTCTCTCCTACAAGTGGTTAAAAACAAAAAACTTAGCACTGATTTGCAAAATAATTTGCTTTCTTTACTATACACAAAAACTGGTATGCAGAATGTGGTGTACTGGCAGGCTGGCAGCAGAGCTTGCAAAGGGCAAGAGAGTAATGCTGGTTAATATTTAGCATATTAAAGAGAGATGGTGTCTAAGCCTATGGGACCCTCATGTTATGCTATTTTACAAAACATTCTATCCATCTCCCTTAAAAATATGAAGTAGGTGCTATTTGGTTACCTGATTTAAAATACAACATGTAATTGAAAGAACTAATACTATATATTTTTGAAAATATTCCATAATTCACATTTCCTATTCATTCAACCTGGGCCTTCCTCCTAACAATGAGTATGAATTAATTATGCTTTGCTATATTGGTTTTACATGGTTTTCTGCCTTCTTCTCTAAATATAGGCAAATCATTTTTATTCATTAGTGTTCTGAAGAAAGAAATTTTAAAAATTAATTACACCAAAAGTTACTATGAGGTTTCAATTTATATAATCCTTAATTAACTATGTATGGATTATTCCCTGTGAGCTGGAGGGAAAAAAAAAAAAAAACACTGAGAAGACAGAAGGCAGGGTTTCAGTCCTTGAGAATTAAAACCTTTGTTAATGACAGGAAAAAATTACATTAAAGACACAAAGGTGAAACAAACTATCAGAGAAAACACAAAAAGGATGTCAGTTGTCTGAGTTGACCAGTGTAGACCCTCTTCCTTGTTTATACAATATGGTCACCATGGAAAAGATTTTACAAGTTGTTTGACTTAGATAAAAATTTAAATTAGTGTCAGCTTTAGAAATATTGATTAGATATCTCACAGAAATGTAATTTAATTATGGTGGGCTTCACAGCCAAGCATTTGCTGTCAAAAGACATGACCGACTCACCCCATTTGTGTCGAGAGAAGCGTTGTTTCCATAGGTGAGCATTCCATGTTTCAACACAGGTTTGGTTGGAGTATGTTAGGAGTATCAACATTTTTGAGTAATTCTCAATTGAAAAGAAGCTTTCTAAATTCTCATACTTCTCAGGGAACTACTCAGTTATTAATAAACACTCACTCCAAGGTTTGCATCAAGCACAGAAACAGCCACACTTTTTTATAAATAACTTTATCTAAATATTAGAACAACACAATCTGTTTTCTGATATTTTCAAAGTTACTCATGCTTTCAGTTCTAATCCCCCAAGATACCCAACCCCAATAAAACAATAACTTTGGACTTCTGCTTCCTGAGGCTTTTTACAGATTTGCACTGGCAGTCACCTCCGCTGAGTTCATTCCTTGGGCACTATTTTATTTTATGGAGCACAATCGTAGCCCTGTTTGTTCTGCACCAGAGATTTGACAGTCTGTGGACTATGTCTGCTGCTCTTTTGTAACACAGTAAGATATATTGTAAGCCTCTGGGCGAGAGTTATTAGGTTAGTGCCAGAGCTTATGTGTTTGCCTGTGCTGGGAATAAGATAGGAAAAAAACCCGGCTTTGAATGCTTTTGCTTAGTATTTCTGTTTTGTCTACGAATGAATCAGATTTGTATTATGCAATGTTTCAAGGGGAGAACCCTTTATTTTCCCACAGAGTTTAGAGTGCTAATTTTGCCACTCAAACGTGCTTTCACTCTTGAGGGAGCATCTATTGGATTGAGTCTACAAGTCAGGATGGGCAAAAGATTCTATTTTGAATGACCACCCACGTGGAATAATTTACATCTCTGGTTATTTGCTGTGTGGTGGAATGAAGAAACCTCTTGACAAGACAGTGGCATAAATTCTGGTGAGGAATTAGTCATCTCGATGGAAGGTGCTTGTTCCACATAATGTAATTATGTAGTCTAGAAGGGGTTCTGCCTTAATAAGACTCGTAAGGCTACCCCGCATTTTTATGTGAATTATCATGTCATACCATCTTGATTTCTTTTTCTTTCCTTTTCTTTTTAAGTCTATAACTTCAAAATTCATTTTATCTTTTTTTTTTTTTTTTTTTTTTTGCAGTACGCGGGCCTCTCACTGTCGTGGCCTCTCCCGTTGCAGAGCATAGGCTCTAGACGCGCAGGCTCAGCGGCCATGGCTCATGGGCCCAGCCGCTCCGCGGCATGTGGGATCTTCCCGGACCGGGGCACGAACCCGTGTCCCCTGCATCGGCAGGCAGACTCTCAACCACTGCGCCACCAGGGAAGCCCCCTCATTTTATCTTTTTAGTTTCATTTTTCTTATCCCCTTTTCTTCTACATTTATTTTTTCCTCTTGCCTTTGTTTGGATTTATCCTTTTTTTGTTTTCTTAATTTTTAAATTTTTAAAAAAATTTTTGGCCACACTGCAAGACTTGTGGGATCTTAGTTCCCAGACCAGGGATCAAACCTTCACCCTCAGCAGTGAAAGTGCAGAGTCCTAACCACTGGACCACCAGGGAATTCCCTAACATTTTTTTCTGATTCTATTTTTCCACTATTATTTGTAAGACATTTCATTTAAATTCTTTTGATCATTGCCATTGAAACTGTAAGGTGCATACTTTAAAATGTGTAAAATCAATCAGAATCTTTACTCTCCCTTAAACAATAAAAGGACCTTAAGATATGTTACTTCCAGCCACCATCCCCTTTCTACTTTAATCCAATAATGTTATTCAGACTTAAACTCTATAGAGATCTTTTTTTAAACCTAACCAACTAAATATTATTATAATTGAGTTGTATAGTCAGCATTTGTTTATTCTTACATTTTAAATAATTTAATTTATTCACAATTCCTTCTAGAATCCAAGGGTTTCCTTTTGGGGTCATTTTTCTTCTTTATGATTATCCCTTACATATTCTCTTAGTGAGGGGATGTAGGTGATTTTTGGAGTTTTCAAAGGGTCCCCAGTAAGTTGCACACTTTTTCCCTGCTATGTTCTGACAGTTGAGAAAGAAATATTGGGTAAATATAAAGAACACAATATTTCCTTGACTGCAAGAGATGCTGTATAATGGTGGGCAAAGGTGATACTCTTGGTGGAGTTGAACAGAAGATTGCCTTCTGTGGGCAACCTGCTTCCAAGTAGTAAGAGGTATTAACTCCGTAAAGCTGTTTCTTTTGAATTTCCCTGAATTTTCTTTACTAAAGGGACAGAAGGAGGTCTAGAGTTACACTAATTTAGATCCCTTTGGAGGGCGCTATCATGAGTGAGTGATGTATCACAAGTGAGCAAATAGTGTTTCCCATTAATAATAATAAACTCTGTTTAGTTTACGTTAATCTCCTTTCAGTTTTGGACGATTGTGTTTTGAGAATGCAGCTCTAGATTGACAGTTATTTTTTCTTAGTATGTGGAAGATATTTTACCACTCTCTTTCATCTTTTATTACTGCTGTCGAAAGTAGGTTATTAATTTTTTTTTAGTTCACTTTAAGTAAACTGTGTTTTTCCTCTGGATCCTTTTACATTTTTCCTTTTGTCTTTCATGGTTTGTACTTAGACTAAAATATTCTGAATGTGTTCTTCCTATTTATCCTGCTTTTAATATTTTGAACATTTTAATGGAGAATACCTGACTTTCTTAAATTCTGGATAGGTTTCAGCCATTATCCATTCAAATATTGTTTATTCATCATTCATCACCACACAAAGCTCCATTTTTCTTTAATGTTCCTTCATGTTTTCTACCCCCTTTTCCATTTTATGTTACATTTGATGCAGTTTTTCTGGTTTTTAACTTCTTATTCATTAAGCCTCTCTTCAACTGTATCTAATCAGCTAATTAATGATTTATTGGGTTTTAAATTTCACTGTGTGTGTATGTGTATATATATATATATGTAATGCATATATATGTGATATATGTGTATATATACACATATACATATATATAATTTCTAGGCATTCTATTTGTTTTGATGTTTCCAGTATTTGTGATATTTTGATAGCCTTTTTTCATGAATCTTCAGTTTGAGCAGGACCCAATGGGGATATCTCATCTCTCTCTCACCTAACATTGGCTAGATGAACTCAACTAAGGCAGTAGTATCTACTTTTTTTCTGGCTGTAGATTTGTCTTCACATAGATGTCTCCATAGAGCCACTTGACTTCCTCAGATCATTATGTCTGAGTTCCAAGAAAGAGTATGCCAAGATATAGAAAAGTGGAAGCTCCCAGTTGCCTCAAGCCTGGCCCAGAAACTGGCACACTGTCACCTCCACTGGTACTGCATTGTTCAAGCAAATCTGAGCCCAACTTCTAGGAGAGGACTTTGACCCCACTTCTCAATGAAAGGGAAGTCAAAGAACTTTGGGACACGTTTCACACTTCCACAGGTGTGCTGACATCACATGATGTAGTAGTGTCATGTGACATGATATTATTCATTTTAGACTTTGAAAAATCAGAGAAACACAGAATAAAGAAATATCTTTTTAGAATTTTAAAATGGACAATTAGAATTGCTAAAAACAGCACTGTTTTCTGACATAATGGTCCTGGAGGTTCACTTTGGGCCACGTATATAAAGATTGATGGACATAATTCTACGTAGCTTCATCTTTGCCAGAGTTCCCCTCCCCCTTTTGTCTTCATGTGATACAGTCCACTGTTCTTAAACATAACAAGCGTTTATACATTTGTCATAAAAATATACTACTTTCATTTTATCAGGAACATGACAGCATCCCTAGGAACTCAGTGAATGTTTCTGATTCATTGGAGAAACAGCACAGACAGTACAATATGACCTTTCTAGAAGGAGATCCATTGTTGAATGAATGGAAAATAGCAATAAATCCAATTTGACAGTAGAGCTCATTTTTTGTCATGAAATACTTAAACATTTTTCTGGAGACTTGCCACTAGAACTGTTTGATATTTAAGAGTACTATTAAAAATTTTAGAGCTACAGTTTCTCCCAGGCATCCATTTTAAGGTCTTAAGAATGAATGGTTTTATGTCCAGATAATATTTTCTAATTCCATTCTAGCCTGTCTTCTTTTACAATAGAGTCTCTTGAGTTGGGAGTTTGAGTGCTAAATTTCATCTTGGGCTTCATGTTTTTACTAGATTTAAAGATGGCTTTGCAGTTGTCCTGCTGACAGGGCTTCAGAGACACAATTATAAAAAGGCAGTCGGTTGGTTACACGATCAGGGAAAGCAAAACAGGGCTTTGGTGCAATTTAAAGCTGAGCATCCTGAAAAGAGCTTTCTAGAAATGACTCATAAATAATCTCCAACAGGGCTCCAGTCAAATGATGACAAAAATCTTTTAAGTCCCAAATATGTGCAAATGAATCCCAATTTGGCTTTGAATTATGTTTTTCCTTTTATTTGATTCATTTTGAAAGTCAGCATAGTGTCATCATTGTTTCTTTCAGAAGTAGCAAATACATCTAAACTTGGACATATGGAATTATTGGGCTTCTGGTGGACGAATTAATCCCCCCAAAGCTTGAAAACTTAAAAGCCAAACTTCTGGCATATTTTCAGCTAGACTCTGAGGCATCAGACTAAGTGGATCTTAATTCCAGTGCACAGATATAAATCTAATAGAGAGGCTATTTATGCATATTATAAATTATTGGTGAACAGTGTATGAAATGCAGTCTGAATTATCCATTGAAAATCCACATCCAGGTATTCAGGAAGAAGTACCATGAGTTGTTATGTATTCACTGCCTAAGCGCTCTTTTTCCATGGGAAAAGAAACATACATTTTCCATATGTGGATCTAACCAGGTAGAAAATTATTTTGCAGACACACTGACAGATGAGGAAGTTTCCCCCACACACAATGACGCCTCTGTTCAAGCATTGCTGTGAGTTGCATTTAGCCTTTTTCACTCTAGTCCTCTTCCCTAATTCTTTGCTAATCTAATATCTCAAACTGATCATATTCAAGATAAGACTAGTCTCCCCCATTTCTCAACCTCTCACTCAGGTTAGAACACTCAGAGACGGCCTTTGAGTCCTCTTCCTTTCTCTCCTCTCACCTATGCAGCCCCATTGCTCTTGACTTTGCCTCCTAAGTGTTTTAAAGTCAGTCATTCAGTATCGATTTCTTCTGCGACTGACGGAGTACAGCCTGTTCTCGTCTTGCGCTTGGACCAATGCAATAGGCTTCTTGTATGTCTCCTGGCTTCCAGATTCTCCTTAGTTTTTTAGTATATCCTTGCCACTGGGGTTAGGCTGCTAGCTTTTAAAAATACAAATCTAATTGTGTCACATGTTCATTTATAAAGGTTTTGGAATTTCCTATTGCATACTACAGAATTAAATCCAAGCTGCATGGGCTAGCTCTGCATTCCCATCGTATTTCCTGCCACCTTCATCCACACGCATACCAGGCAGATTCTCTGCAGTTGTGGTTTGGTTCATGTTTTCCTCTGCTTGCATTCTATCTCAGTTCTTCCCTGACATTGTCCTATTCATCTTTCAAACTCAAACTTCAATATCACCTCTTTTCAAAGTCTCTTTTGAGGCAAAACAAAGCCATTCCTTTATCTTTTTTTTTCTTTTAATACCCTCAGTATTATATTTTCATATGTGATGAATATTTACCTAGTAGTACTGAGCACTTCCTACTTAATGACCACAGTGTCTTAGTCTGGGCTGCGGTAACAAAATACCGTTGAACTCAGTGGCTTAAATAACAAGCAATTTATTTCTTACAGTTCTGGAGACTGAGAAGTCTGGAGTGAAGATGGGTTTATTCTGAGATGTTTCCTCTTGACTCGTCGGTGGCCACGACTGCACAGTGTGCTTAAATGACCTCTCATCCGTGTTCTCAGAGAAAGTGCAAGATTTCTCATGTCTCTTCTTATAAGGGCACTAATCCCACTAGGAGGGCTCCACCTTCATGACTTAATTACCCCAGTTACCTCCCAAATGCTCCATCACCAAATACCATCACATAGGGGGATTAAGGCTTCAACATAAAAATGTGGAGGGGACACAAACATTCAGTCCCTGACACACAGCAACCTTATTCTACAGATGAGGGAACTGAGGCTCAAGGAGTTTATGCATGTCACACAGGCAGCAAGTTGCAATTCTGAATCCGGAACCTACTGTCTAACTATTTTGATAAATTAGCTCTGTAACTCCCTTGGTTCACCTTGTCTTCTTCTGCTCATCTTCATATCCTGATGCCTAGCACATAGGTGATAATTGCCTTAGGCCAGGTTCCTGGGTAAAAAGAGTCTTAGAGGCATGTGTGCAGAGGTTCACTGGGGAGGGCATCTGTGATCAATACATGTAAGGGAAAGAAGGAGGCATGGATGGACAAAGCAAGGAATTGCATTGTGAAGCATTTGCAGCAAAAGCCTCAGCTCATCACCCAGGGAGCTCTGGAGCTAAGATGGCTCTTAAGATTCATCTCACCTGGAAGGCAAGTGAGCTGGAAATTTATGTCCCTGCTTTGACCAGTTTCTGGGTGTGAGCTGTCACCAGGGTGTAAACTTGTGCAAGGTTATTTCCCTTCGAGAGTGGGCCATCCACAGCCAACCCTTTCAGCATGTGAGGGAGAGAATTCCTCAGCCCTGCAAGGGCCCTGGTGTTCCCTGCAGCACCCACACTCGTTATTTTTGCTATGTGTCTCCTTTTATACTCTCCAGTGGATCGATCGAGTTCTCTTTCCTATTTTATTTCCCCTACTTGTTGGGAAGTTTTACATTCAATATTTTTAGTAGATACGCTCACATTTTTTAAAATGCATGCTTGGCTTATTTGCATTTGAAGTTAATCACTATCTCCTTCCAACTCCCAACTGACACCCAGAGCCTCAGAACTCTTGAGTCCAATCACCTCCTATTGTCTTATGTGATATTGTCCAGCACTTTCCTTCCACTGTGTTTCTCTACATTCGCTACATGGCCATCGTGTTGCTGTTGTATTGTGTAGATTCCCTAAGATGTTACCATTCAGCAGTTCTTGTATCTCACTCCCTTTTCTGGGTTCAGTTTTCATCTTCTCGATACATCTCCTCTAGCTGTTCTTTCAGTGAGGATCCACTAAACATACCTTGTCTCAGTCTTCACTAGTCTGAACTTCTTTGGTTTGCCCCACCCTTGTTGATGAGTCACCATTTGGCAGATTGCAGAATTCTAGGATGGTAGTTATTTACTTTCAGCCCCAGGAACATATCATTCCAACTCTCCTGCCTTTGACGTCTTCAGCGGAGATCAATTCCTCAAGAGGGATTCATTGAGAGCTATCAGCCCCAACATCCAAGTAGCTGGTGGGGAATGAATGCCCTGGCTCTCTGGGGGTGGTTCCTGGTGGCATACCATACCATCCACTAGAGTAAGTCATCTATTACAGGGAAAAAAAGTAGGGAAGGAAGAAGATATGGAGAAAACTCCCATTTAATTGTTTCATATTAAAGTTAGAGCTTGAGTGATTCTGCAAAGGCCCTTCTGCCAGAAGTCTTAAAGTCAGTGGCCAATATACTAATTTTTAAAATTCCTTCATTTTCTGGCAAGTGTAATAGCATCTTCCCCCTTATCTCAAATGCTTCAGCCACCCCATGAAGCAAGATAAGAACTAGTTATTTTTCCTCTGATTTAGCAGAGGGTAAATTTTATTTTCATATGAACTCAAAAGGGAGGGCTTGTGATAACATTTGTAACCCCATTCAACTGAAATAGGGTTAGACTTTAAGGAGAAAAACAAATTCCTCATTATTAAAGCCTGGATAACCTCAGCAAATTCAGCATATTTAATTATTCCATTCAGTCCAGGAAATTTCCTTGGAAGAAACTCTGAGACTGGTATCGCATCATTTTGGTGAAACAGAATGGGAGGAAATGCTTCCTTGAATAGACAGTGTGGTGATGGTCGCAATGAAGGAACATGACCAAAGTTTGTCATATTTTCTCTTATTCAGGTTTTGTGGGTGCTGTCCACATATTCTGTGAACACTAACCATGAATATTTATTGAGTGTTACAGTATATAGAGTCTATCTTATAATTTATACCCTACTGCTTCCATAAAGGCTTTGAGACAATTTATATAAACACAAGATTTTAAAAAATTGAATGAAGTTGAGTGAAAAAAATGAGTCAATTAGTGTGAAAGTTAATATACACATATACCCACACCATGGCTTGACAGAGTTAATAAAGTTGGACGCCATCATTGCTCTAGGCTTCCTGATGACTGATGAGAAGAGAAAGTCAAACAGGTACCATTACTACTTTTATGCTTTAGATAATGACATGAAGCTGTTTTTCTAGTAGAGAAGTTCGTACAAAAATCTTCTGTGGATCTCCATTTCCCAAATATCATCTCAAAATTAAAAAAAAAAGAAGTTTAATGCTATACATTATCTAAGGTGCTATGCTAGAAATAGAAATTTATATAATATTTTTGCCCATAAAATAGGAACTTAAAATTTGATTTGGCAGGGAGGTAAAAAAAAAAAAAAAAGAAAAGGACAGATGGGAACTTTCACACCAAAATGGCAAATTGATAACAACAATTAATTTCCCTTCTCATGGAAAGGAAAACCTCATGAAGGTGTTAAAATGCAAAATTACAAAAGCTGCAAACTTTGAGTAAATATGTGTCTTCACTGACAATTCTTCCAGTTCTATAACCCAAGATAGAGCAGAAGGCGAAAAGGGAAAGTCTTTTTAATCCATTGTAACTATATACATCTCACTTTATAAATGTGTTACCTACATCAAGAAAACCTGATTGCTCCTCATGGTTTTTCTTTGGTCTTTCTCAAAGCTATCCATTCTTCTTTAACCACACTCCCTGGTCCTTCAGTTATGTATTGATCTCACTTCACTTTGGTGGTCTTTGGAAAGATGCCCTTATGACTTCTTCTACCACGTCTTTCAGACAGCTGCAGAATGACCGTTTCAGAAGTCTCAGGTCAACCTTCAGATGAAGTTGAAACTCCACATGGCAACCAAAACTCTGTCTATTATGTGCCTGCTTTTCTAATCTCATCACCTAGGATTATTCCTTTGTAACTTACACGATAATATAAATTTTCATGAAAACGTGCATGTTTCTGGGTCACTGCATATGCTGCTTTCTCTGCTTGGATGTCCTTCTCTCTTGTCTACATGACTATCTTCTACTTGCTCTTCAAAGTGCATTAAAATGTCCCTCCCATGAAGCCTTTGTGACACCCCCTCCCCCATCTAGATCAGTGCTCTGGGCACTGCATGACAATAACTCTCTACACAGACCTCTAACAGTTGCCATTCTCGTGGTTCACAAGTATGCCCATCAGACCATCACCTTCTAGTGTTTTGAAACTGTTCTCTACTCCATAAGAATTTGCTAAATCCATGGAGAAAAGAAAAAGAGTAAATTCATACTAGTATTTTGGCTCTAATGAATGAGTGCTGGAAGAAGGGGTCAAATTGGCCCAAACAAAATTTAGGATTGGTTCTAGATTTGATTATTCCAAGCATTCCATAATTACCTTTATTAGAAGTAGCTGAGAATAAATCTATTCTCTAACGAATAACCTTTCCATCATTTCATGGATCTCCTTTTGGTTCTCTTCTTAGATATATTAACTGTTGTATCAACTTCAGCAAATCAGTAAAATTCCCTCCTTGTTCGTCATGATATGAAAGGGCCATGTGAGAGATTTCTTCTGTAGGTCTTTTTTCCCTCCAGCTCAGTCAGTTTCTGTAACATTACCATATCAGGTTGTGCTCTTTCATAAAAGGATTTCAAGAGACTGCTTTTTAAATTTCCCCCTCACCCTGAGCGTGCCTTAGCATAGGTTTAGTTTGATGAAACCTCGTATATCTATGAGGATTTGTTCACCTACATTCCAGGAAGGCATTATTCAGGCTCTGGAGGAATCCAGGCTGCTTTCACAATGCCTTCCTTGTTGCTGTGAGGTGCGGCTGGCAGCAGACACATGGCAGCGTGGTTCATATCTACAGGGGCTAAGTCTCTTCTTAGTGCTTTGGAATAACTTAAGGCTAAATAATATTTGGTTTTCAATGGTTGCCATAGAAACACACTGAGATTAGGTGATTTACATCATGATTTCTGACAGCTGACCCAAAGCAGACTAAATAATTAAAAATCCACTTTTTATCAGTGAAAATATCTTAGAGTAGAAAGGTAATAATTCAAGTATAGCAAGAGTTAATGCAGATGGGATGGATCATACTTTCCCTAACACACTTCTGACTTCTGTTCTGGCCTATATCATACTGGCCTCCCAAGACGAGAGGGTTTTTCTTTCTCTCCTTCTCCCCACCCCTTTTTTTTTTAACTTCTGTTCTCTGTCATGTGAGTTGGTGAGGACATTTTTATTTTGAATTAACCAGGCTCTTAGGATGTGAGATGAAATATTATTCTCTCATCAGGCTGCCGCCATCACACAACTTCATGTTTTTACCTAAAGAAATAACCTCAGTAAGACTATTTTTAAAAGTGCCTGTGTCTAAATATATACTCCAGCTAATCTAGAAGATTCTTTAAGAGAAAAAGTTCAAATACAGATTGATTTTATTTCGTCATCTCAAAGCAATCTAGAAAATAAAACAATAAATTGCGCATACGGCTATTGAAATATCTAGGTTTGCAAATTAAATACACAGCGTAGCATTGCAGCTTGGATGTTGAGTCATCACAGGTCTTGCTTTTGCTACTCTGGAATAAGTGTTTTCTGAAAAAGAAAATTGGAGCAGTGATGAGACGTGTGGGGAAGGAAAAGGGAATGGGCATTTATTGTGCATCTGTTTGCCAACCGCTGCTATAAGCTCAAATTTAATGTTCATAAGACCTGTATAACAGGTCATTTTTAGGCACATAATATAACAGAGGCACCAAATAAAAACTGGAAGTCTACTTCTCTGAACTTCTAATATTTTTCACGAAATATTATCAGTTAACAATTTTGTGGGTACCATTAGGGAAAAGAATATGTTTTGTATAAACCTGTGTACCTAATGTACTTTTTATATTCTCAAATAAAATCATACTATTTACCTCACAGTGCACCTTGATTTTTCAACTATTAAATCATCAATCTGAGGAATTATTTAATATCAGCATACATATCTCATTCTTTTTAACACAATGTAGAATTTTATTTTATAATATATTTTATTCGACAGTTTCCATTCTGATGTACACTTAGGTTATTCTGTATTTTTCCTACTCTAAATTACACTATAATAAACATTCTTGTTCATATATCTTGAAATTTTCTAAGTATATATAGAACCAAATGCTCAAAATGCAATCGATGGGTCAAAGGATATCTTTGTTCAAAATTGTGTTGGATTCTGTCAACTTGCTTTTCAAAGTTGGTATAACAATTTTATACCTCCCAATACCATTCCGCATATGTTAACTCTAATTCTATACCCATTTTATTGATGCAACTCCAGAAGATTTTTGAAGATCAAGGATCTAAACAACCTGATAAGAACCCTGCTCAGCATGACTGAAAACCTCTGGACATATCAAAAAGTTACCTCAATAGAGTTTAGATCAATAAGATTAAAAAAGGGGGGGCATAATTAGACAGTGATATCAATATGCTGCGTAAACTAATGAAATCATGTTAGTTTGTAAATTCTATATTAGATTTTTAAAATTTCTTGAGAAGAATAAAACTTTAAAGCCAGTTGAGTGCTAATGGAGACATTTTCCTCCTAGGAGAATAGAGAAGAGATTGAATGGAGAAATCATGAAGAATAATAGACCCCAAAAATGTATTGTTTTAGTTGCATTTGATTTAAACCGGGGCATTATGCCTAGGAACCTAGAAATTATAAGAAACTAGAAGAGGATTGTGATTCTCCAGAAATTTACAGTTAAACATTCAAGAGTCAAGAAATAGTTTCAGAAAACACTGGAAAAGACCCTCCTAATCAGTGTGGCCGTCAAATAAATAGCACCATAAATGAATGGTCAGCAGTTTAGATATGAGAGTTGCCTTAGACAAGGGAAAGCTTTACAGAGAAGATAAGATTGAATAGGGGCCTGAAGAGACTCTAGACTCTGAAGAGGCCAGGCCGGCAGGGAGGGTACTCCTGGGATAAAGCAAATCCAGTGACTGAATCTGACTATTTCACAACAGCATTATTTAATAGGTTAGATCCTTCAAACTGAGTTGCTTCGAGAAACCCATGTTTCTGTTCTTAGGTTTTTTGATTCTGCCTGAGGCCAAATGCGGAGGGGGTTGGTTTGTTCACTTTCTCTTTTTTTTTTTTGGTGCAAATACAATTTTGTGGACCAGCTTTATAGATGAAAACCGGCAGAATTTAATAAAAACTTCAACTGTCTTTTTATCACAATGTATTGCATTGTATTACGCTATGTTATGGCGTATATTTTATGTTCCGTGACTTCTTTTTTGTCATAGGACCTTGTGACTTTTATCAACAATGTTAGAAAAACAATGCCATATGTACTTGGGTGATGAGAGCATAAGGTCAGCCTGAAATAAAGATAGAAATCAAAAACTCTTAAAAGGTCTTCATTTATCCAAGTTACCCTTCATAGTACACCAAATTTTTGTCACTAGACTCTCTTTTGTATTAGAGTAAGGTCTAATTATGGCCCACCGCCTGTTTTTGTAAAGCCTACAACTTAAGAACGTTATTCAAATGGTTGGAGAGAAATTAAAAGACTAATATTTTGTGACACACGGACATTGTATAAAATACAAATTTCAATGTCGATAAAGTTTTTGAAACTTACTTGTCACAACAGCAGAGTTGAAGAGCTGTAACAGGATTTGTATGACCCACAAAATATAAAATATTTACTATCTGGCAATGTACAGAAGAAGTTTGCTGACCTCCAGGTCGGAGGATGGATTTTGGAAACTCACAATAAAGGTGCTGCCCGGGGCTTCCCTGGTGGCGCAGTGGTTAAGAGTCCGCCTGCCGATGAGGGGGACACGGGTTCGTGCCCCGGTCCGGGAAGATCCCACATGCCGCGGAGCGGCTGCGCCCGTGAGCCATGGCTGCTGAGCCTGCGCGTCCGGAGCCCGTGCTCCGCAAAGGGAGAGGCCACAACAGTGAGAGGCCCGCGTACCGGGAAAAAAAAAAAAAAAAAGTGCTGCCCGAATGGGTAGCAAGACAGGGGAACGAGGACCACTTGAGACCCACGTGAGCAGCTTCCTGAATTTATACAGGAGAAGAGGTGCCTGTGATAAACATCAGGGGCTCTCCCCCTGCCTCCCATCAGCCCTGCTATCTTCAGCACAGCTCATCAAGTAGGTTCAAAGTCAAAGGTATTGGAACCAATTTCCAATCAGCTCAAAATTCCCACTCTCTCATCTGCTGTTTTTGGGCCCTGCTCAAAACCTCATCTGGTCAAAATCTTCCAACTTTCTAGATTCCTTCTGGGAACTTCCTTGACTGCTGTCCCTACTTGGAAAAGTTCCTCTCCTCCAAGTTTCTTTGCCCTGAATATGCTGAGAAAGGTTAAAACATGAAAACCCTAGACCAGAGGTTCTCACAGCCTGGTCCAATGGGCCCTTAGGGCATCTCTGCAAACCTTTCAAGAGGTTCATAAGATCGTGATATTTGCATGAAAATACAGAGATGTTACGTGCTTTCCCACTGTGCATCGTCCGATACAAAAGCCAAGGTGGGCAGAACTGCAGGTGCCTGACTCAGCGTGGCAGCACCAGACTGCATTAGCAGTCTCTATTCCTTACCACTGTGCACTCTCAGTAGGAAAAGAAAACCCAGTTTCTCTTAACAATTTCCTGGGTGAAGTAGTAAAAAGTATTGCTTTTATTAAATCTCAATCTTTGAGTCCATGTCTTACTCTTCTGTGTGATGAAATGCGAGGTCCACATAAAGCACTTCCGTTGCATGTCAAAGTGCAGTGGTGTCTCCAAGAAAGCACTTGTGTGATGGTAGGAAATGGGCAATGGTGGGCCCTTTCGCATGTGAAACACCTTTTTACTTGAAAGAATACCTGACAGACTGAATACGGTTATTCATACATGAATATTTGGCGGACATTTTCTCAAAAATGAACAAGATGACACTGTCACTTCAAGGAAGACAATCGATAATGTTGGTTGCCTGTGATAAAATTTGAGCTTTTCAAGAGAAAATAAGAATTTTGAAAAACTTTTGTCTACTGTCATGATCTTGACAGCTTTCCAATACTTCAAGACTTTTCTAGTAAGATCCATGATGATATTAATGAATGTGATTTTTTTTTTTTTTTTTTTTTTTTTTTTTTTTTTTGCGGTTCGCGGGCCTCCCACTGCTGTGGCCTCTCCCGCTGCAGAGCACAGGCTCCGGACGCGCAGGCTCAGCGGCCATGGCTCACGGGCGCAGCCACTCCGCGGCATGTGGGATCCTCCCGGACCGGGCCACGAACCCGTGTCCCCTGCATCAACAGGCGGACTCTCAACCACTGCGCCACCAGGGAAGCCCATGAATGTGATTTTTTAATATTACATTATGAAATGTGTTAAACTTCAGAAGAGAGGTATAGCTTAGTGAACGGATGGATGCCATTATCATCAGTACTACAAACCATGCATGGGTCAACTATTCTTTCAAAATTCAAGACCAATGGATTTCGATGCAACAGATGTGAAAAATTCATCAATATGCTTTCCTATTACCTATTGCAGCTAACCTTTAAGAAACGATTTGTTGAGATTTGCTGTGTTGCCACAATTATCTGAAAATGATTAAAACTATTACTCATTTCCCAACTACATATCTGTGTGAGACCAGGTTTTAATATACTTCAACCAAAACTACCTATCACAACAGATTGAAAGCAGAAGCAGATATGAGAATTCAGCTGTTTCCTATTAAGCCAGACATTAAAGAGAGTTGTAAAAATGTAAAACAATGCCACTCTTTTCTCTTTCTTGTTTTAGAAAAGGCAGCTATTTTTAGAATGTTACTTATACCAATATGTTTATTACCAGGACTTTATGACGGTTATTTCTAAATAAAGTAATAAATAAATAATAACATTTTCTGTTTTAATTTCCAAGATGATAAATACCGACAGATACAACCCACATCTACAAAAGCTCTTTGGGATCCTCAGTCATATTTAGGATTGTAGAGAGGTCTTGAGGCCACAGAGTTTGAGAATCACTGTCTCAGGGGCCAGAGAGAGGAACTGAAGCAAGAGGAAATGAGAATCATCTTGATTAGAGCCAAAGTGGGGACAAGTCAGCTGTGGTCGAGGGGGTGGATTAGGAGTGGGCTTAACTTGCAGGATATGGAGACTCTGGGGATGTAAGGGGAAGGAGAATTCAGGGAGCCTGCCAGAGGATTGTGGACCAGGTTTCGGCAGGGTAGGCCCTGTGTCCTTGTACTGCTGCTTAGAAAAATCTGGTTGGAGATTATTTTTTTATTGAGATATAATTGACACATAACATTCTTTTGCATGTGGCTGTCCAGTTTTCCCAAAACCATTTATCGAAGAAGCTGTCTTTTCCACATTGCGTATTCTTGCTTCCTTTATCAGTAGATTAACTGAACATATATGCATGGGTATATTTCTGGGCTCTCTGTTCTATTCCATTAATCTCTGTGTCTGTTTTTTGTGCCACTACCGTACTATTTTGATTACTATAGCTTTGTAGTACAGTTTGAAGTCAGAACATGTGATACCTCCAGCTTTGTTCTTCTTTCCCAAGATTGCCTTTGGCTATTTGAGTTCTTTTGTTTCCATACAAATTTTAGGATTATTTGTTCTTGTTCTATGGAAAATGTCTTTGGAATTTTTATAGGGGTTGCACTGAATCTGTAGATTGCCTTGGGGAGGATGGGTGTCTTAACAATATTAATTCTTCCAATCCATGAGCACTATATATCTTTCCATTTATTTGTGTCTTCTTCAATTTCTTTCATCAGTGTTTTCTAGTTTTCATTGTACAGGTCTTTCACCTCCTTGGTGAAATTTACTCCTAGGTATTTTATTCTTGATGTAACTGTAAATGGGATTATTTTCTTAATTTCTAGTTCTGATAGCTTGTTATTAGCATATAGCAATGAGATAGATTTTTGTATGTTGATTTTGTATTCAGCAACTTTACTGAATTTGTTTATTAGTTCTAACACTTTTTAGTTCTGGTTTTCTACGTATAATATCATGTCATCTGCAAATAGTGATAGTTTTACTTCTGTCTTGGATGCCATTTATTTCTTTTCCTTGCTCGCATTATTTTTCATAGTACCTCTTAGGTAGGAGGCCTTGGAAAACAATATCTGTGGTCTTTCTCCATCCCTCTGATTTAGGAGAACAAGTTTGTAGAAAATGAGAGCCTTTCTCCCCCCATCTTCCAGCCACAGTAACGGGAAGTATATGTGTCTTCAACGCGACTCTAAGCTGTGAAAACTTCAGGGAGATCTTGCTTGCCCTTAAATTTAATCCTACAACGTTGTTCATGTCTAAAATACAAATAACAACAATTTGTAATTAGAGATAAAATGCTTAGATCCCATATATGATCAGGACCCCTCGATTTCCATGTTCTCTTCTTTTAATCCCCTTTCTGTTACTTCTTTTCTCCTCATCTGTTCTGGGGTACATAACTCTGTATGTTGCCTCAATTTCTTTCATGGGATGAGGTAGTTTACAAATAATGATAAAGTCAGCAATGTAAGAAATAATATTTTGTACACCAGTTTAATCTAAACTGTAATCAATGATATTCAACTGTCTCCTATTTCCACCAAATATTTTGCCTTTTATTCCCTTAATGTTGAAAATACTACAGTTTGATATTTTTATTCCAGTAGTAAAATATATATATATGGTGGTGAAAATATTAAAAAGGAAAAAAATACAGGACCTTTCATATGAAAGTAATGGATTTTGGTAAACAGAACAGCAATCTATTAATAAGTACTAAGTGTTTATTCATCGGCCTTTAGGATGTGAATTTCTCTTAATGAAACCATTTGGTGATATATTTAAATTGTGCTGAATGTGATGGTTGGCAATGGAAAAATGGTAAAATACAAGCTTATCAGGCCACCAGAGGAGTAAACTTGGGCAGTAACAACAAAAAAGTGGGTGTGTACTGTTCTCACTGTCTTCATATTTCTCTCTCCCCCCATTGAGGGGATGACGAAGATGATGCTGTGACAAGTCCTGTGTATGAAAGTTACAGGAAGTAGAAAAGGGTATGAGCTGTTGAGAGTGATTTTGTCTCACTTCTAGGAAAAGGGTCAGAAGATCATAATTAGACCAGAAAAGATTATTCCATTGGTAGATATAATTGCTAATTTTTTAGCAAAACTGATTAAACTTCAAATTCTTTGTGAAAAATGTATTCTTTTCAAACCAATTTCTCACATTTTCAGGCCCATTTGTAATTATTCTTTGCTTTTTGAAGCTGAAGCACTGGGAAATGAATCAGAGCCTGTGTGTTGGGTAGTATTTTGCACAATCCAGTAATCCACCTGGAGCCAGCCTTTCAGAAGCTTGGGGTGCTATGAAACTAGATGAGTCTTTTCTTTTACATTTAAAAAAGTTTGTAGCACTAGGTAAGTCATATACCTGTCACATACACATGGTCTGTGTCTACATGATGCCAACACAACCATTAAGAAAGTGAAAAATTGGATCAACCCACTGACTTATTTTACTGAACTCAATTTTTTTCCTTCACATTTTCATTTACTTTTGCTCCTTCCCTTACTCGGTGAAATTTGAAATTTGAACTCGGTTCAAATACCCAGTTTGTGTTTTTGTAATAGGACTTTTTATTTTCAGATCACTGATGACATGTTTCCCACTTAAAAAATGTTAAGTGAGTGATTCAGTTGACTTTATTTTTGTACTTTATATGCTTTAAAATATTTTTAATGGATGTACGTTATGAGTTCAAAGACTGATTGATTTATCCTCCTGAGGGTTTCTAAACTGACTGAATTTCTTATTTATATGATCTCTGAATGTGCAACAAACACTAGGTGTGTCTCCTTTGCATTCCTGCGAGCATTCTGTTTATGAATGGGGTCTTGTCCCATGTATGCAGGTGGGAGGTGAGAAGTTCACAACCCATCACTACTGAATGCCAGGCAATGCTTTGGGAGGCAACACATACAGAGATTGAAAACCTGCTTTAAAAAAAAAGAATACAATTTCAAATTCATTATCATTTTTGTATACTTTCATAGATCTAAACTGTAGAAAAATGGACATAACTGAATCTGAAATCTCCTCCATCTATTCCAATTAAACTGTGTTTTCTTTCACTTATTCCAGTGGCATTATGCTATTCTCAATGCTTGGTTGCCTTTTATGCTACAAAGGTATTTGAAACCAACTTTTATGGAAAAATACAAGTATCTGGTTTATATCATTAAAATGCCCTTAAGTCATGCCCAGTGCTGAAGTTGAATAATTGACAATTAAGTAATTTTAAAATGTTATAATTGGCTTACTATCTTAAACTTTAATATTTTCAAACTAAAAATACTCATAAATGTTGATGTCATTTTGAATACAAAGTAATCTCACTATACTTTAAATAAAACTCATAGTTTGTATATGACCAAAGAGTTTGCTGGGACTGTTCACTTCTAAATAGGTTGTTTTCATGTTATCTAGAGGCAAACTAAGACACTTTCAAACTCAGACTCTTTAAATACATAGAAGACTCTACTACAGCCAAATACGAAGGAAGTAGGGAAATTAGTTGACTTGGGTCAATGTGACATAGAGTTACTTATACATTTTGATTTTTAAAAAATGTTTTTAAAATTCCAACACACATTCTGAGAGAAATGAATGATTTTTATGAATAGACTTTTACATGAAATAAGAAGGTCTACCTGAGCGATTCTAAAGCCTGAATTTTAAGTTCTTGGAGCTCAGGAATAACTGGAATGCCAATATCAGGGCCTGCACTTACAGTACCTTGCTTTAAAGAATGGCCTAGTTGCTACATTGGTCAAGTCTTTCCAGGAACCAAAGATCAGGGAGGAGGTAAACCTAAGAACTTAGAATAAAGTAACCAAAATGAATAGATCAAACACAACCTGTAACTAATCTGCGTGTTCCACAACGGGTAAAATCACTTTGACATCTTTAAGTCATCGAATTAGTAAAGCTATCTTTCTTGTAATGAAGACTTTGAGATTGCCATTTAACTTCAACCTTGAAATATTACCCTCCAGTATAATCAAACATTTAGCCAAAATTAACATTTTTAAAAAAGGAAACCTGGTTTGCATGGTTAAGTACCAATTAAAAATGATAGAAAATTCTTGATAATTTTATAGCTATTATGAGAAACTGAGTTCCTAGTCGTATGAAAATATTGATGCATACTTAACTTAGTTCATACATTTTGCTAAAATTAAAGAATTATGTCATGTCATATATCCCAACATACCTTTTTGTTGTTGAATTAGTTCTTTCACAATAAAAAAAAAGTGATAATGATACCTAGGTCCTAACTACATATTATATATAAAAAAACTAAAAACATATATATAATTGATGATGCCTTTAGTAGAGAATATGAATAACAGAGCCTACAGCTTTTGCTTCATTAAGGTAACTAATCAAGCTGGTCTTAAAGCTTTTTTGCTTTTTTTGAGCTCCTGTAGTTTTTAAATTCTGTTTCCAGTCTGGTTTGGTTAATATCTCAAACTTCTTTAAAAAAAGATTTTTTACAGAATAAAATCAATTTGTATTATCCCAAATGGAGGCATCCTATCTTTATAATAAGTTATTAAAAGCACCTTAATTAAGAACCTGTTAGAATACTTAGACTTTATAGGAAGACATCTAGGAGAAGTTATATTTTATCAACTTATTTAACTTCATTAAAAAGAAAAATTAAACTTTGGCTAGTATTAAGATCAACCGTAACATAAAACTTTAATATGTATTTTGATGCTCAAATGTTATTGTAGCCTGAACCTGACCACGCATTCTTTGATTTGTAATTTGTTTTTACCTCAATCTTTGTTCCATAGATCAAAATAGAAACGTTTTGCAAGAATTATTAAACAGCAGCTACCAATCTGTTGTTAAATTCATAATAATCTGAAATATATGGATAGATCCCCTTAAGTACTGGAGTTCCACAATTCAAGGCAAAAAAAGTGAAGATGGAGATTGGGAGGTTTATTGCTGAGTTCATCACTTTTCAGAGACGAGACAGGTCTAGTCCAAAATCCAAACATGTCCATTTATCTCACAATAGAATTTTATTGCAGATACCAAACTGTGTTAATTATGTGTTATAAATGTTGTCTTGCAGGACTGTCACCAACTTATATTTTCAATATTAGTTTTCACATTTCTGTTTATCTCCTTTCTTGGTGTGTAATTGTTTAGCAAATTGCTTCAATGATATGTAAGGCTTGAAGGTAGTTATTCCTACCTAGCACTATTTTGAGATTTTAGGAGACTCAACAAATAAGATGTCTTTCTCCATCCTTAGTTAAAAATTTTGAGAGATGGGAGGGGGGATGGGGAAAGAGAGAGAGAGTGAGAGAGAGGCAGCAAAGCTAGGTGGATGGAGTTTAAATCTGCAACGGATGAAAGCCGAGATTCAGGTAAGACTATGTATTGCAACAATGGACTTCCCATCCTCTGAACACCTGAACTGAACCTGCCCATCTAGGACAGGCTGCTGCACCCATGGCCAAAGCCTGTCCTTTCACCACTTTGGGCACTAGGAGTACAGCTGACCGCGATCTCCCCACTAGCTCCACACAGAGGAGCAGAAGAGTGTCCAGCCCCTTCCCCCAAGCCCACTGCTCTGTTGGCAAAAATCTTTCAATAATGTCCCAATCTCTTAGGATAAATTGCTTCTGTATCCTCACATGGCTTCAGTGCGAGATCCAGTGCAACTGAAATTCTGGCTCATTTTCATGGTCATTGTGTATGCTGGTCTCTCCTGGACCACACTCTTCTCTGACATCAGATTACAGCCAAAGTGTCACCTCCTTGCAGAGATACTCCAAGGTTTCTATAAAATGGGAACTTGCCCATCACGATGACTTCACATTTGATCACAGACACTTGCTTCATGTCTGAGCTCTGTTTCAGAGTGTGTTTCCTAACACCAGGGACGGTTTCTGTCTTGCCCACCAGCACACTCCTAGTGCTTCATCTGCACATGATAGACCTTCGGTAAATGGGTATTTAAATATACGAATGAACAAGCAACTGAGCGCACGTGTTGGTGGGTACAAGAGGGTGAAGCCAACAGTAAGACAGAGGCATTGTTTCTCAGAAATGTGGATGCAGTCATGTTGATCTGTTGATTTTAGTCCCCCTGGGATTCACTGCATACATTTCCAGGGTGCCAGGTTGATGGTGTAAATGTCCAGTCTGTGGCCTTAAAAGATGATGGGGCAGCCAGCTCACCGTGGGTAGAACCCAAGGCCTTATCCTTTACAGCACAGTATGTAAGGAGACCAGTATGAACATACAGATGTATATTTTTTTAAGCTTTATTGAGGTTACATAATTGACATTTTCAGCTGTAAATTTTTAACTAGTGCAATTTATGTAAAATTTGGTGAGCTAAAGTATGCAGAAAATCATTACCATGTGAGGGGTTAATAAGTAATTTTTGACGATCACTGTTGCTAGAGCAGATTGCCCGGTTTTAATAAACTGCAAAGAAAGGATCAAGAATCCTTGATATTACCCCAACTATTTTAGTAAGTTAATGTTTTTTCTTCTCTACTCCCTGGCGCCTGCCAAGAGCAGGAGGAAAAAATCTGGATTACTTGGCATTTATTGGGTAAACAGCATTTCATTTTTACACAAACGTTGACATTAATTAAGTCTTCTAACATCTGGGATGTAGGTAAGTGTTCTGCTAATTTTGCGGAGAAGGAAATGAAATCCCAGTGGCCTGGCAGAGTGCCAAGGTGCAAGTCGACGTCAGGACCGGGAGTGCTACTTGGGAATTTTCGGCTGTGAATCTTCTGTTCAACTAAACGAAACTCATAAGAGAAAAGCATGTTGGGGGTATTTTCCTGTTTTTGTGTTTCCTATCAAACCTGGAAGGCCCAATAATCTCATGAGAATTTCTGTTTCCAATCTCAGTTTTATAAGGAAGTAAACCACAGTAAGTATCACACAGGAATCTCCAATGTCATACATTCATGTGAATCAGAATTTTGAAAAATATTTTTACTTTCTACTCCTTTTTTCTCTATATTATATTATTTTACTTTATTTTTGTTCCTTAAAAGTCTATTTCAACCCATGAAACCCAACCCTTGAAAGAAAATCATTGTGATTTTAAAATGAAGGCTATCTAAATAAATGTCACACCTTTCTTTTATTTCTAAAGCCATTTTGTAGTAGGTGCTATTTTGGTCACATGGCACAAATCAAAAATATTTTTTAAAAAACCACTTATCCATCTTGGAAAGAAAACTTCCATCGTAATTGCTTAAAAATTTAGTGTAAGATCTAAATAAGTCAACTCAAATGTAAAATAGATCCACCCACCCCCTTTTGTTCCCATAGTTCTTCTGATTTATTCAAGTTCATTGGGGACAGAGGGAAGTTGCCAAGGACGGTAATGGTGGGGACTGAGGCAGCCTAGACTCTGGTGCGCTACCACATGGGCTCCAATTGTATGTCTGTTGCCAACAGGCTAAGCGACCCTGGGAGAATCTTTTCCCTCTTGGTGTTTCAATGTCCTCACCTGTAAAATGGGTATGCTAAGAGTACCCACCTCATGGGTTATTGTGAGGATTCAATGCATTAGTCCATGTAAGGCATTTAAAAAATCATTTACACTTAATAAAGGTAAGGCATTTAGAAAGACGCCTGGCACACAGCTACACCATGTAAGTATCGGTTATTAATAGTGTTTGGGATGTAATTGCTATATCTTGTACTTCTAAAATTAGCCCTAGATAAATGCTCTCCATGCTGTAGAACACATTAAGGGCTGAAGAGGAAAAGAAATATTGTTAGAGCAGGAGGGAGAGATGCAGTTTGGCAGAAGGCCAGGTTTCTATTCGTAGCTTATTTCTGTAACATTTCCATAAACTTCCCTTGAGTACAATGAGAAACTGTGTAAAGTGATACTCCTGGCTTTGAATGAACCCACAGCACAAGAGAATTCACACAGTAAAATTGAAGAAGCTGGCAAAGAATGTACAGCTACTTTTCCCTCACAAGAATGAATACAGGAAAATGTGGACATATCATTTTTAGCATATTTTAAAATTGCTCTCAGACAGTAGCCAATTTTGATAAGCATTTGGTAGGGGAATGGCAAGCATGACTTTACATTGTGTTGGGTTTCACAAAAGCCTGATACCTGGGAACAAGCAGCCTTTATTCTATCCCTTCGAAGATGAAGATAGCTGATGAAAGGTGCGCCTTGATAAATAAGAACACGTTTGTAGGGTGCGTGCTTCAACACTACAGCTAGATGCCCCAAGGCAGAATTTAAGGAAGAGGAAGCATAATTTTTAAATTTAGTAATCATCTATAGGCTTAATAGTTAAAAATACAGTTCCAAATTGGGGGTTGCTATTTAATTTTAGATAGCGTTTGAAAGAAGTGTACTGAAAAAAATTGGAAATCTGAGCGTATTTGATGTGCTTGTATATGTTACAAGTGTAGAGAATCACGTAAAGTTACACTGAAAAAATTCTATACTATATACGTAAAAGTATAGCATTGTACCACTTTAGAGAAAATCTAAACTTGGAGATATCATTCTGTTTTTAATCTCAGGGACAAATAAGCTAGTGTCTCCTTGAGTTTCTACATTCCCCCATAAGAGCTGTGAAAAACACTGATTTTAGTGAGCTAGAACACAAAGTATTTGTTGTAAAAAAAAAAAAAAGGCAGAATTCATCAAACTAAGATGAAATTGGCCTTTGTGACACAGGGCTCTATCTTGATTAGCTGCGTGATTTTGCAGCACCACCAAAACACTGGAAATAAAGGTGCTGTACTCAGCATTCATTTCAGGATTGTAAAATTTCCAACAAAGTTGTCTCCAGGCATGAACATTCAGATGATGAATTAGAAATATACCGAATCATTCCATGCTATCTTCTCTGGGGTTTTGCTTAACAAACGTCACCTTCCAAATGGAAAACCCTTCTTGTGAAACTTCTGGTAAGTGGATCTGTGCTTTCAAAGAGCAGTTCTGGAGATACAATAATTTTTTTTCTAATATGCCAATAGAAAAAAAAATCCTTTAGCAATGGTATGCAATTTTTAGAAAGCAAACACGATTTCAGTGATTTAAGCACCATTCAAATTTTAGTCAGTTTGCAACTGAAGTTGAATAAATGCAACTGCATATGCATGAAAAACATAAATCTTACCACTTCATGGGGTCCAAGAGAAGGCTTTCCTGGCTGCCCTTTGTTAATAGTTAGATAATGATTCTACGCGGCCTGAAAACAGAACTCCTTTCAGACTTGCCCACTCATGTAGTCAAGCCTTCTTTCCAATAATTACATTAAATTAGCTAAATATCCATAGAAAATGCAAACTTTCATTGGAAAACCTGACCCAGTTTAGAGTTTGCTCTCTTATAAACACTCAATTGAAACTGGGTCTCTTTGGAGCTATCTTCCCTTAAGTTCATGTAGCAGGTTAGGTGGTCTGTGGGGCTGCACTGGTAGCATCACCTCTTAGAAGCGTGGGACCCTGGGCCACCACCTGATTTTCTGAATCAGAATCTGTTCTCACAAGATCCCCAAGGAAGTCTGAGAAGAGCTACTCTAGGTAACTAGCGCCCGGACAGTGGCCAGTTCATGACAGGGGCTCCGTAAAGGTGCTGATCAGTTGGCTACATGAATAAACAATTTCGCAGGAAACTGGCCATTAAAAGAGCTTGAGGCAAAAAAAAAGAAAAAAATAACAGTAACATACTTCCATGAAAAATTCTAATCAGTGCGTAAAATTTGGTATTTTAGCCTGAGGCAATTTAAGGAAGTTCAATGGCAATAATTTCCAAGGACAGTATTTAAAGCAATCTCATGCTGAATGAAGCAGGAGTTCTTTCATACCACGTGAGATGGAAAATCATCATTTTCTAGTAACTGGGAGGAAAGAAGGAAGGACCCCGGGATGGGCTTTCAGAGACACCTTCAAGTGGAACTTTCACCTTTACAGATGGATGACTGACACCCTGCCACATTTTTAGCATGCTTTTTCCTGCCAGGGGTGGTCATAAATTCTGACCACAGATAATTTAATCACGATTAGTGCAGTAAATGAAGATGAACGTATAGTGTTCGCCTGTAATTTGAAAATGACCTTCCCAGACCTTCTTCAGTAGCGCGCAGACTTGGAGCAGCTTCTCCCCTGGGGAGAACCCGTCTGCACCAGGCAGGTCTCCTCCCCCAGCTACTTTCTTATGATACATAACCGAACTCGGGGTGCTGCCTGGCTGTGGACCAGCACAGAGCCAGCTGGCCATCGGGGGTTGAAGCCAGGGCCCAGGCCTCTTAGGTACAGGACTCCAAGGAGCTTTGCCCCCCGGCTGTTGTGTGGCCCAAAAGAGGATTAACTCTCCAGTGGCAGAGACCAGTGTGCAAACGAAGGATGTGGCCCAGTACACACACCTTCACACTCTGCTGTGAGCACCTTCATCCTTTAGGGTTGGTCTGTGTCTGAAGACAGTAGAGTTGGTTCCGGCAGTGAAAAGCTGGAAAAAGGACCTCGGGCCTTATCTTCTTCGGAGAAAGAATTCAGCAAAGAGACCAAGATTGTGAAAAAGATGAAAGTATTTACTAGAGGGCAGCTTAAGCTGCTTATATGGGGGCAGTTTTCTGGGCTGTCTCTGGCCAGTCATCTCCATATTTGGTACTGATGTGCGCGTGCATCTCTCCGCCAAGATGGATTTCAGCTGGCGTCTTCTCCCTCCTTTTATCCTTCCCCTAGACTGAGGGGCTTCTCTGCACATGTGTCAGGAGGGAAATCCACAAGAACGCACCCAGTCAGGTCCCAGGGCTCCTACTGGTATCCCATCTCGAAGCATCCCCAGGAGACCAGTTGCTGCGGCGCAGCCTGGGGCCTATCTCTCTCCTACCTCAGGGTCAGTCAGAGAAGCTCAAGAAGAAATCACAAACCCACCAAGCTGCGTGTGGCACACAGCCTGAAAAAATGCTTGTCGTTAAGAATATTGCTTGATTCTGTGACAACTAATATCAAGGCTGCTTTTGCACGGTGAAAGCTTTTCCATAATTTTTCTTTATCCTACTAATCGTATTTAACCTTATACTAATTGCCTTGTTTAAAAATATAGGCTGTGGTGAGAATCAGATCAAATAAGGATGTTATTGTGCTATGTCTTTTCCGAAACTGGTTAGCCAAGACCCATTCATATATTTACAGAGAAAAAAGTAAAGATTCCTCTTTTTGATATTAAATAAAATAAAACCAAACCAAACACACATATAACAGAGCCCGGATACCCTCCATGTGTCTGCTAAGTAAAATGAAGTATTCAACTTTGAATTTGATTTCCCCAAATCAGGAGCTTGGGAATAGCCTCTCCTTAATCAGAGTCCAAGTGCAGCTTGGTCTCACATGCTGTATCTGGTGCACAATGATGCCCCCCGTCCCCCCCACCCCGGCCAGGCCCCCAGCCCCATCACCAAGCTCCCAGAAGGGCCATCAGTGTTCCCATCAGGTGCATCATGGGCCATACTTCTGCTCAGCTCTGCTCAGGCTTCATTGCAGTAAAAGCTCACAAATCTCTATTTTTATAGAAACAGAAACTAGGATTAGTGAAGAAGGTAACGTGTGCAAAGCTCAGGGCTGCCAGGAGGTAGAGCTGGGACGTCACACCCTCTTCTCGTTACCCTTTCCCCAGCACCTCCACAGGACGAAACCAAAGGCACCTCCGCTCCAGATGCGAGGTGATCTCAAGTTCGTTGTGCCCATTCTTGCAATGGTGGGAAAACAAGATGCTGCTGGGTGAATGTTGCACTCTGTCCAAAGCCAACTCCATTGATTATAGAAGAGAATCGTCAGTATCACTCATCCACATAGCACATGTTGGGAACTTGCTGTCCTGCAGGCCTGGGCTCCATACATAGAAAGCTACAAGAAGGACTCAAGTAGCCCCTGACCTTCTGTCAAATGGGAAAATCCATAGGTTAACTGATGTGGTGAGAAATAGTGTGATTTTAAAATACAAAGCACTGGGTTATGAAAACACGGAGGAAGACCTGACTGACTATGCCGGGGTCACCCTGGAATACCTTCTGGGGAAAGTCAAGTTCGAATTGTGTCTTGAAAGGATGAAGAGGAATTTGCAGAGCAGGTAAATGAAGAGGACAGGCTGAGAGAGTGGCAAGCACTGAATGTGACAGTCTAAAAAATAAATAAATAAAAAACTATTTTCCATGAAAATTGAGAATCTGAATTGGATATGCTGTAACGGTAAACTGCAACCAGATTTTGAAGACTTACTACCAAAAAACCCTTAAAATAGTTTAGACACGGTATATAATAAAGTGTTATTAAAATTAAAAAATAAATAAACAGATGGTGAATTGGGGGAGTTAGAAATAGCTTAATCCCGGAAGGACGGAGCCCCATTCCAACCTCACAGACCCTTCGTTGATAATCTAGCTGAATCACTCAGGTCTGCATCATTTGGAAAGAAGAAAGGGTACGTTTTGATTTGGAGGTGGTCCTGGTTGGAGAAGAAGGATCTGGGAGTTCCTGAAAGGAGACGGGCTACTGGGAAGAAACTCTTGTCTTGTTCTGCAAGTTACTCGTAGTGTTGGCCCGAGCCGGAGCCGATTCCTGAATTGCGACAAGATTAACCTGATCCTTGTCGAGCTTCTCTTTTTGTTATCCACTTAGGAGTTCCCCTGTTGGTGTCAAGTTCAGAATTCAGCTTCACACCTGTTTCAATCAATGGCCTCTAAGGAGGAAGGGGTAGCATTTAGGGGATCTGAGACAGGGGATCTTGTTCAATTCATATCTCCCATATGAATTCATAAATACTCAGTTTATGTAAAAGTGATATTAATAATTAAACACCAACATCTGTAGGATGCTGGCTGTGTCCGGGCTACGCCATCAACTACACCATTGCATTTGGTTCCATCCGTAACCCCATCCAGAGGTACTAGGTTTATCTCCCATTTTCTAGGAAAGGGACTTGCAGAGACGTTAAGAAACACGCCCAGATAATGCAGTTTGTCAGGAGCAGAGCTGAGATTTGACCTCGAGCCTGATGGAGTGTCCAGAGCAGGTAACTTTTGCTGTCCTCCACGGAGCTGACTCTCCCACTCTCTCCAATTACCCGGCAGCCTTGGTAACATTTATTCAACACAATTAAATAAACAGCGAACGTCTCTGTTACTGATGACACTTGTTTTAAATAGTCATCTCTTTCACAGAGTTTTGCCCACTTCACTTGGTTGAGCTAAACAGAATTCAAATATATTCAAAGGAACATTGGCTACAGTGGACGATTTATGACTTTGCCCAGGTTTCTTAGTTTACAAACTGGAAGAGGCCCTGGACTCACTCAGAAACCCTTTCAAAAGGGTTTGAAAAGACATATATATAAAATGCCATTACTTTTATCCCTTTAAGTTGTCTAATCACAAGTGAAAATAACCAGGGTGAGCTTTGATAGAACAGCCCATTTCAGGCCTAGGATAAGACACTTTGGAGCATAAAATTAACCCTGTGGACGCTTAGCGTTCCCAAAGTCTCTTGGGCATTTGCTAGCTGAAACTGTAGAATATTAGTGCCAGGTTCTTAAATTTACATCACTAGGTTTCTGGAAACTAATTTGGATAAAGTAAGAACATTTTCATGTGTTTTCCCAGCCGGTGAAAGTCGGATGTTAGCTACTTAAATGACTTTCACATTTATATTTGTTTTAAAAGGTATTTTCCATTTAAATATTTTTCTTATATATCCCCTGATATTTTCCCACATTTTCCCACAGTTATTTGATCAAAATGTAGCTGAATTTATGATGAAAATATTTCAAGGCAGAAGGTACAAACATCGGATCAGGGTTTTCAGATTTTTGTTTCTTTTCACTGACCTAGGCTGTTTGATTTAAAAAAAAAAATTCTATGACAGTAGTACAAAAGAAAAAATGTCATGTAAGCCTGAACTTTATGAATGCCTATGGAAATTTTTCAGAAAAGGCAACCTTCTCCTTTAACTGCAAGAACATAGCTCCTAGATTATATGGAATTTAAGGATCAGCTTCCTGAAAGACTTGAAGAAAAATTTCCAATCTCTTACATTGCAGGGCCACTTGAACTGTAGGGACTGGTATCATTTGCAAAACAGCCTCAGAATGTTCTGGCCTGAAAGGAAACTAGCCTTTCAGGACAGCTTGTGTGATATGTTTCAACATTAAAACGAAACATTTTCTGTTTATATGGACTAAAAAAAAATGTCTATTTAAAAATTAAACTTCAGGTTTTATCTTGCCACAAGCTCTAAGACCACAGTCTGGGAGAATAACAATTTTCTCCACTTACTCTGGTTTGTACATAATTTTCAGTTATCTGAACTGATGGTTATTTAGTCCTGAGAGGACAGCCCCATTATTATAGAGATGTATCTTGGATGTTTATTTATCTTTAAATTCACCCTGCACTTTCATTGGATTCTTTTTTGAGAAAAAGAACCTGCTTTTTTATTTTTATTTATTTTATTTTATTTTATTTTGCGGTACGCAGGCATCTCACTGTTGTGGCCTCTCCCGTTGCGGAGCACAGGCTCAGGACGCGCAGGCTCAGCGGCCATGGCTCACGCGCCCAGCCGCTCCGCGGCATGTGGGATCTTCCCGGACCGGGGCACGAACCCGTGTCCCCTGCATCGGCAGGCGGACTCTCAACCACTGCGCCACCAGGGAAGCCCGAACCTGCTTTTTAAAAACTGATTTAAATATTACCGACATCAAAATATCTTGTCAGGGGGTGAACACGGCTTTTGTAACAAGAGGATCAGTGGATTTGATTCCTAAATGTGCTTCCTTACAGAAAGATGTTGGCATACTTTAATGCGTGGAAGGTACTTAATATCTGTTTTGATGGGCGGAATAGAACCCTTTATATTCTCACAAAAGGTCGTTCAACAGCTCAGTTAATCTAGGGTTTGTTCTATAGTCCTGAATCTACAAACTCTGCCAATTTTGAACATCATAAGTAAATAAAAGACTGAAGACATCCTAACTCTCAAACAGTCTGAAGCCAAGAAAAAGAACAAAGAGAAAAGGAGCCAATTGCAAACATAATTACACACCAGTGTTCTCTGTGTACGTAGTTATCTACCCTGGGCTCTCTGTGTCCACGATGACATACCCAGTTATTCTTCATGTACAGAATGACATATCCAGTGTTCTCTGTGTACACAGTTATAGACGCAGGGCTCTCTGTATTTGGGGTTTGGAAAGAAACAGTTGCACAATCCACTTGGGGAAGCTTTGCAGTTCCAAGTTCATCTTTGGCACCATCTACTATTTCTATTCTATTTCAGCCCACCATTTTCAGCTTAGCTGGGAGAGAGAAGTGAGTTTCCAAACAACGTAATTTTAGGCTATATTTCTCATCTACCAATCAGGAACTGACAGCCATGACAAGCATGTCTTCACCTCTCTACATTTTTATTCATGTCCTTTAGGAATAACTCTCCCACGTTTAAAAAAATCTCAGCGGCAGTGAGATACACAACATACACACCTCTCTCCCTCCGTTCAACCTCTGGATAATCGAGATAATAACATTTGAAATCAGAAATGGATGAAAAGAGAGCACATATTTTATACTCTGAATTTACATAAAGAAAACATTTTATGCTCAACATTCATGAAGATAGATATTCAATTTACACACGTCTCTTCTTTAAGGTTCATCTTTATTACCCACAACACTAATATCCAGGAATGCTGCATTCTCTTGAGAGGTTGACTATATTAACACCATAATATTGCTAGACTCTAAACCAGGTCAAATTTAAACAGAGTTCTGGTTAAACGTGGGGTATTGACGTGCGCCAATCTTGTCTTCCTACCAAAGCGTAAATAAAATGACAGAAAAGGAATTTTTCCAAAAATCTATTCACCCATAAAGACAATGGGGAGATTTCAGCAAGCAACACCTTTACCCTAATTTTGGACAGAGTTGGAGGAGAGATGCATGATTTAGCAAAGCAGTAGAAATTATACATTAATTTCTCAAACATTATAATTTGAGTCAATCTGTTCCACAGAACCTCTGGAAGAGTCATCATTTCAAGAGGCATTAGTAAGAGTTACTCCCTTTCCTCCCCCAGACTTAAAACCTCTCCCCCACAGAAACCTGGAAAAGCCCACCCTGGAGAAACTGTGTGGTTAAGCAAACAAACAGATGAGTTCTCAATGTAGGTATCTGGGGTTCCCCTCAGGGAAAAGGCCGATGTCCTGCTGGGCTCCCCTACAGTAGCTCTCATCCAACAATTTCCAGTTGCAGGCTCAGGGCTTCTGACCAGCTCTTACTGCCTCACCCTTAAATATGAAATGCCAGCCCAAAGCACCAGGCATTTAAGGCAAGCCTTAAACTGGAAGGAGTAAAACCTAAGCAAATTAAGAAAAAGAGGAAAGAAGCAAGGAGGGGGAGGGAGGCAGGGGAGGAAGGAAGGAAGGAAGGAGAGAGAGAATAAGGAAAAAAGAGAAAGAAAAGAAGAGAAAGAAAGGAAGCCCTTGTGACTGGTCCAGGAGTTTGGACAGGCATGAAGCAATGACTAGAAATTGGATTATGTATTGGGGCTCAGAAGCTTTCTTTCTTCCTATAATATCTAATAAAATGCTTCAAAGTGTTCTAATGTTCATTGGAATTGAATTTTAGAAAGATTCATTTACAAGAGCTGTGTACATGGATCCAGGGAGACAATTTTTAGAGACTACTGTATACTCTAATACTATTTGCACTTTCTTAAAATATTTCTAGGTCAGATTTGTATTTCAGTTCAGAGAACAGCAAATTGTTCAGGAAATCGTTTGTTCTCAGAAGATGGGGCCCAAGCTGGTATAGGCTTTTTGTTCATATTCTTTTCCCCCTAGGTTTCAATCATTGTTCCTCATCTTGTAAGCTCTAGTTTTTCTTAAATTAGTCTTTATACTGTTATTCAGTCACAAGATATTTTTCCTACAAAGAGTCACTGCAGCCCTGTTACTACTGCCAGATCTGTGATGCCAGCATGTTATTCTGCGGGTCTGCTGTCACTTCTGGTACCCACCTCCCTAAACCTGAATCACATCACATCCTGAGTGAGGCCAATGATGTCTGGAAAACTCAAAAAACAAAAACAAAAAAAAGGATTTTTTCATTTTTTGTATTTCCAACAAGACCCTGGGCTGATTTGTTCCTGAGTATCTATGATTCTCTCGCCCTTCGCCTTTCCTGGCTGGAACTGAGGGACAGTCTTTCAGGGTTCCTGACTCTCCCATGAGTTCAGTTGTTCCAAAGTGACCTAAGGTGCCTTGTGCCTTAGACTTAAATCTAGGAATCACTGTTGTTCCTACTTTCTGGTCATTATGGCTTAGACAAATGCAGCAAAATATCTTTATAAAGATGATTTATGTTTTTCAGGTTATGTTTTCCAATTACATGATATTTTGAATTCAAAATATCAATCAATATTATCATTTGAGTTTACTGGAAATTTTGACTATATACTTTGTTCAACTAATTATATTATTTTTATGATAATTACAACTAGAGTTTGTCTTCTTCCAAATGTATTTGAAATAAATGAAATTAAAGATAAAGAAAAAATGGGACAATTAGGAACAAAAATATATTAATGCAATTTGAAGGAAGCAGAGAGGAAATATACGACTAGATACTCAAGATGGTCCCATGAATACAGTTCACTTCTGAAGCCAGCTTTCAGTTTCCTGGCTGCTAAGTGAAAGGGAAAACATGTCATATTGGACAGATTCTACTTCCTGACAGATGAAAGCATGCACATTTGTCTGCAGAAGCAACATTTTTCCTTAACTTAAACACCAATAGAAATTTTCTGTCTAGCCTTATAGAAGGATTTTTGAGTGAGATAATAAATGATGTTTTCCTCTAAAATTTAATAAAATTTTATGAATAATCCTCTCTTTAGTAACAGTTCAAATAGTTTGCATTACCTATTTTTCCCACACTTTTATCTGGATAATAAAAATAACTCAGAAGAATAATGTAGGGCGTGATATCTTTCATCTTGACCTATATTTTTTGATTTCCTGCTCAGGGGTCCAAATGAGGAGAATCAGAATCAAATCTGTTAAGTGATACAAATGAGACGAGCTGCCAAAGATTGGGATTTCCAACCCCTACAGTGTGGGTTCCGCCACAGTCATAGACAGTAGAGTGGAAGAGAAACTGAGGATGGGCAAAGCCGGTCCTCTCATTCACAAGGGAAAAAACTGAGGCGGGGGAAGATGTGAACCTGGTGGTCCAGGGGGCTGGATGTGCCGCTCCAGCATCTAGACAACCTCACTCCTGTCTCACAGCAGAGGATCACATGCTCTCCGCTCTCCATCCTCACCACCAAGCCTTATCTTTCAACCCCTGAGAAGAGATGACACATCAAATTCAGGAATTGTAATGAAGCTCAATATAGTCAGTAAAATCCAAACTTTGTAATTTTGCTTGAAGTTAATGTGTCTTTTATAATCTTCTCATATTCAAAGTTCGTGAATTTTGGGAACAGTCTCAACTTAATGTAATATCATCTTTTCAGTAAAGCTGATTTATATAGCATATAACTAAAGGTGATTTCCCTTTACACAAGCTTGTAACACATCCCACAAAGCAGAAAAAAAAAAATGATTTATCAAACCATATGCCTAATTCAAATTTAGTGGTTATCCTCATGACACATATTAAATATTAGGTTTCGTGATATTTTCTTCCAATTAGCAAGAATCTGTTTACATCAGTATGCTGTTTCTTCTACTTCACCCAGCTTCAATTTGTCAAAGAAGTAATCTAGAAATTTCAGAATGAGGTTTGAAGGATTCCTTGCTTGTATTTTCTCCTTTTCCTTCTTCTCATCCTCACCTCCCACCCCACTCCAGTGCAAATTTCCTACAAAGCCTGTTCTCTGTAGAAGCCTGTAAAAATATCTCATTACCTCGCTGCATCTACTAAACAATTGGAAATGAGCAAGTTCTGACATTAAGATTCATTCCCACTTTTCAGTGCATTCTGTCTGCTTGGAGTATAGCAATTCATGTTCCTCACAAGAAAGCATGGGAAGGTCACTTGTTTAGTTAAAAACATGACACTGAGCCGCTGTCCCTCGAAAGCCCCCAAAATAGAGACAGCTCTGTTTGCCGATATTCACCAAGGCACAGATGCAGGGGTTGGTTATTTAGGCCACTATCCAGAGGGATTATTAAAATTCTCTTGAGCAGAATTTTCCAAAAAACAAATGCATTTCATAAATGTATATTAATCTGTTCAGCTTCAGATAATGAAAACACAGAACTCTGGTAGGAGTCAAGTGGCTGGTGAAGCCCAAGCCCCGCCCCCAGGAATGTAACCGAAGGCGCTGAGGTGTTGGAATGCGGCCTTGGTGCTACAGGGGAGGTATTTTGAATGCAGAAGAACAGATCCAAATCAGGGATCTTTCCATTTGGGAATGGCAGCTAAGTTCTGGTCTCTGTGTACCCTAAAGGACAGGAGAGGACACCCTGGCTCATGCCTGTACTTTCAGACCCAGCCTTCCCTGGGACAGAATGTTTGGTAAATGCCTCAGCTGGTGGTTGCTAGTGAGGCTGTGAGGCATAGTGTCCTTGGTCCCCCCCTTGTTTAGTGGCTTGCTGGGTCCCTGCTGACCGCCACATGCATCAGGACAGGGCTGGCCCCTGGTTCCTGAGCTCAGACTTAGAGTCTATTCGCTGGGTTCTCTGCAGAGGCAGCCCAGGCTCTGCCTCTGAAAGTAGAGTCAGGCTGGGTCTAGGTCAGTTGTTCACTTACTGATGTCCAACGTGTATGTGTTTCTGTGTTTGAAGAGGAGAGGTTTGCACTGCTCTCACGGAGATGGGGCCGTTAAAGACGTCTCTTTTGGATTGCCGCCACGTTGGAGTATCAGATCCAAAGGTGTGGTAAATGACTACCCTGCCCTCAGTGCGTATTAACAATCTGTTTCCACAACTTACCTTGGGTTGTCTAGAGGGTCTGGGAAGGCAAAGGGTAGAGTGGGAAGTCTGCTGAGTGGGGAGTCCTAACAGCTGTGCTTAGACCCTACCGGCCCAGGTTGCTAGCGAGCTTTAGCGACTGACCCAATCTCCAAGAGGCTATTTCTTCTTCTGCAAACAGAGAAAGTAACTACCTGTCCTACAAATTTCAAAGGACTCTCCTTTCAAAGGAAATAGATAACCAGATAGAAATGAATTTGCAAGTATTAAAGCTACAGGAATTTAAAGAATAGATTATGTACTAAACATAATGGAATCATCCTGAATATTTTAAAAATGCAAAAAACAGAATATTTTATAGATTAAACTGATTTATAATGAGATGGATATAAACGGAAATATATTGTTAGGTCTATGATTTAGACCCATAAGAATATTTTAAAATAGGTTTATTTTTGCTGACTTGGAGCACAAAATGATGTACTTTTCAGTAAAATACTGTAATTCTTATATATTTTCCACAATGTGACCACGTATAATTGCTCACAGGTCTTACAAACTCGTTTACGCTGGAATTTCTGTTTTGTTACATCCTGGTTTTCCCCTTTGGTTTATATACAACATCTGCATTCCATGTACCCTGGGGCAGCAGGACCACTGACTGATAAGATAGATAAATTTGAGGCTGGATATAAATCAGACTGATCTTTACCTAGGACAACCTCTAACAGAGAAGCAACCTTTAACCTTCTGGACGATGACTAGGTCCAGTTCCCTCCATTTGCCCAGAAATTAATCCAAACTGATCTGTGTGCATTCATCTCAGTGACTTTCTACCGAGGCTGTTTCTCGGTCGTTCCTGCTGGAATGAAACCAAACCTCTTTATTCGGGAATGTTCCATTGGTAAGGTTCAGAGAGGAGAGCTTTAGTTTGCAGACCTCACACCAAGTGATTACACAAGTTGAGACAGGGGCATCCATCCCTCCCGCCCAGACATCTAAGTAGGCTCTTCCATTCTGTCACTTAGCTCAGTGCTGACCTCAGACCCCATCTGCAAACTGAAACATGCCGAGTGTACCTTTGCTGATCCTTTCTGAGTTGCTGCTACAGCTTTTAAATATTTAGGGTCAAATGTGTTTTTTCAAGTGTAACCTGTGTGACCTGTGTCATTTTGTTACTATGATCAGTAGTGGAAGTGACAGTCTCGGCAGTAAGGACAGAGGAGGGGGAGAAGTGCCAGGCACTACCTACCAGACGCCAGACTCTGCGCCGGGAGCTAAACGTGAATTACTAATAATCTCAGGGAGGTGCCACAGATTCGTTTTCATCATCCTCATCTTGTCCCTGAGAAAACCATCAGCTGACTTGAGCCTGCATTTCAATCGAATCCAAACCCCAGAGTCCTTCCAGCTCTTAAAACAGCTCCATAATGACGAAGGAGTCATAAAAATGTATCTGGCTTGCCTGGATGGAGGCAGATAATTCTAGAAGCTTGCAGAAACTAGGAAGGCTCCTGCTCTCATGGGCCTCTGCATCCTTCCTTGCCCTTCTGCGTGACCCGAGGCTCTTTCAGACTGTGTTTGTGTGCGGCGTTGAACAAGAAATTGTTCTAGTGGCTGGCGATTTGGTTGCGTCTGCCGCTCCAGCCAGAACTGTTACAATGTGACTATCAAAGATGTGCATGATGAACGTGGCTTCCTCTTCCTGGGGGTGGGGTGGGGGGTTGGTCAGCAGCCCTGCCTCTGTGAGCCTTTTCTCTGGGTCCTGTGTATCTTCCCCAATGGTCTTCTGCAGCAGTGGAAATCTACCATGCTCCACAAGTGTCCCCCATGGAGGGAGGCCCTAGGCACTGATGGATTTGAGATTAAAAAGATACTAAGGAAAAAATGGCAGTAAGACAGCTCTGCCTCAAGCACTGGGACCTTTAATGCCCTTCACAACCCCAAACCTGATTTGCCTACCTGCCCACTGACTACACCTGGATGGAATGGGAAGCTGGTGTGGGTTGGTGCGTGCTTTAAGACACCCAGAGTTTCTTAGGGCTTTGTTGGATGGCTGCCACACAGCCGTAGCTTTCTGTAGGCCATGGCCACGATATATTCAGGACAGAACGCCATGAATAAACTCCAAGTCAATTTTATTTTGGAGAAGAAGCCGGGAGAAGAAAACGGAAGCCTTCCTGAAAACAATATGTTAAAAGAGCAAAGATAATCTAGCTATAGCACAACCTACCTTATGGCTACTTTTATATGATGAAACATGTTTCATACAGTGGTAAACTCTATAAATTATGAAACAAAGGTACCTGTGATAAGTATGCAATTATGACAAAAAACTGGACATCATACAAGAGTTAAGTAAGTAACATGCGATGATTTTATAGTTCCTATATCCTAGGGGTATCTCAGAGAGTATTACTTGAAAATCTCATAGTTCAGATGGCTATCGATAAAATACAATTTGAACTATGAAAATTAGTGCCAAAATTTTGAGATTCTTTGCTGTCAGTAATTAGTTATTTAGACAACCTTTTATACTTAGATCATGTGGACTGTAGAACTTCTAGGAATCGAAAAAGGCAATTTCATAAGTAACTTTGGAAACCAGCATAGCATATCTGGGGATAGGAATATTACATACAAACTTATGTAACTAAATGAAAACATGACAGATTTTTGTGGAGTCAGTCTTACTGCTTTAATCAGATTCCAAAATGTAAAACTCTTTCAACCAAATGAAACTAAGTCACACTGGTTTTTAAATGTGTGGTTAGTCTGAAGAATTCTTTGAAAGGAGGGGTCCAAGTAATATATTCAGTACCTTTCCTTTGCTGATTCATCACTACCTAATGTCCCCTCTTGCATCGACATGGATTTCTTTATCGACAGGTTACGTTTGCATGATTTTGGCTCATACAAAATTATCACTGTTTCCTTTAGGGAGAAAAATGAAAAGTAGAAAGACTGCTTGACTGTCTTGCTGAGCCTCGTTTAATGGATATTGGTAAAATAATCACATAACTACTTTACTTATAAAACCACTCATAATTGGAGGCAAGGCAACGGCTTAGTTGGCTGCCAAAGGTTAGAAACTACAAAATCCACAGAAAATGTCCTGATTTTGTTGGTGATAAATTAATAAAAATCTCCCAAACTATTAGTACGTTACTCGGTTCACTGAATACAAATCCATGATAGGGTAAAAAGTAAAATATCTCTACTGAATTCCAATTATGTCAACTAAATCAGCCTTTTCTTCTAAGTTAAAAGTTTTTAATGGCTAAGACCCACCGCTCACTCACATTATTCACAACCTACTCTGTGTCGTATCTGGTGGTCTCTGTATACAAAAGTAAGGAAGACTGAGTCTTTGCTCTCAAGATGCTGTAAATCTTTGGGGGTCATGAGGATTCTTCTTTTCCAGAACAGTTACCCCTTCATCATGATAACATTTAACAGCAAGAGCAATAGGAACGGCAGCAGTAACAATAATACTTTTATTTCAGTTCAGCTTTCATTTCTCAGTAACAAAGATATTTCTGTCACGTGTGAGTGCATGTGTGTGCACACAGGCGTGTGTGTGTGTGTGTGTGTGTGTGTGTGTGTGTAATCCAAGGAACTGGACTTGAAATGTAATTCTCAAGGTCTGGAACAATACACAGCAAATTCTGGGGGATCCTGAGCCAGTTACTTGAGTTCCATGTCTCTGTTTTTTACTTAATGAGGATTTCTTTAATAATTAATTCCCACAGGTCTTGTCCTCTAAGTCTGTTTGCCAGCAATATTCTGTTGATGTCTTTTTTTTTTTTCTCAGTGCTTTAAAATGTTTATTTTTAAGTAGTCTGTTGATGTCTGAGGGTCAGTCTCTAACAGATCTACACTGCAAGGATTCAAAGAAACAGAAGACATTTGTGGACTAAGTTGGGAAACTACCGCAAGGACAGCAGATCAGTTTCATCACTTTGCTTCGGTCTAAAACAGATTGTGTTTTCTCCACACCCCCAACAGAAAATAGTATTACTTAGCAATTCTAGGCACGTCTTTCTTTCGAGAAATTCCTTGAAAGTCCCAGAATAATTGTAAATGAAATTCATAAAGAGGGAAAAACACAGTTATGAGGCGGGTGTACATCAGCATGTGGGCAGGATTTAGCTGAGCCCCTTTTTCCTATTGAAGAACTGATCAGACGACTTGACAGCTGGAGTTTACATGATTGTTGTACAATAAAACAGCACTACTGCTACCTTTTGCTGTGCTCCAAATGCCAAGTGCAATTTTGAATACTTTTTCTCCTTGATAAAAATATGCTCTCTTCATAAAAAGAGAAGATAGACACATCTTAGAAATGAGTGTGCTCCTACAGAATGCAACATGCATAAAAAATTAAAGCGAAATTGAACTTGTGAAATATAATTAAAAAAGAAAGGAAAAACCTATTGAAGTTTAATGGCTGGATTGTAAGAGAAGCCCTACACAACATAGTGGGCCCTATGAGGTCTGAGGTAAATGGATTGCAGGATGTATGGTTGGAGCTCAGCTGTGAACACTGTGATATTTTGAGAAAAAAGGATTGAATGCACATGGCTTTGTTGAACGTCTCTCAGAAATCCTAACAAACCTGACCATTTCAGATGCCAAAGATGGCATTAAGAAGTGCAGAATACAAAATAGATGTAATATCCAAAATATATAATATAATTAAATTACAGCCCTTGCTTTGGTGTTTATTATAGTCTAGCATGTTAAACTCTTATTTTTGGGGTGAATGGAAAGAGAAACCCAAATAAATTTTCCCTTTTTGTATAGGGCTGTGATGACCTGATTTGGAACTTTCGTGAAATTGTGAGTACTTTTAGTTCTAAACCAGCTGGAGCTTAAATTTGAGTTTGTGTTTCTCCTGGGCTCTTAACTGCTCCAACATATACTAGAACCTGTTTACAGTTAAGGCATACTGAATTCAACAATATAGTAATAAGTAACCTAATTTTCTCAGTCCCTTTAATAACATGAGTAGTCTCAAATTCATTCGTTTATTAAATCAACATTTTTGTAGCACCTATTGTATACCAAACACTGCTTTAGGTGTTAGGGATACTGTAGTAAATAAAACATGTGAATGTCTTGATTACATTCTTTAAAGGGGATAGAAGGTTTTAAAAGGGGGATGGTAAGTAATTAATAAATAATGTTAAAGGGGAAAATAAAGCAGGGGGAGGGCATGAAATGTTAATAGTGGGAGTTAGAATTCTGGATTTGATAGCTAGTCACTGCGAAGATAACTTTTGAGTAAAGATCTGGAGGCACTGGAGCTAGCCACGTGGATATTTGTTGGTAGGGCATTCCAGGCAGTAGGACAGCATGTGCCAAGGGCCTGAGGTACAAGTGTGCTTGGAGTTTGAAGAACAACAAGAACACCTGTGTGGTCAGGTGTGGTCAGAGTCAATCAGAGGACAATAAGGGATACTGGCAGAAACATGACATAAACCAGGCTTCAGAGGGCTGGTGGTGAATAGAAAAGTCTTTGGCTTTGACTTTGGAAGGAATGGGAAGTCTACATCATTCTTCAAGTATTGCAAACCTCTTCTGTGAAGAGCTAGATATTTAGGGGGACAGACAGTCTTTGTCACAACTCCCAACTCTTCATTTGTAATACCAAAAACAGCCAGAGATAATACAAAAATGAACGAATATGGTTATATTACAATAAAAATTTATTTACAAAATTAAGTAGAAGATGGGATGACATCAGCAAGATGGCAGAATATGAAGCTACAGGACCTCAATTAATGACAATATATAAGCTAGAATACCTTTGTGAGAACTGTAGAGACAAGTTGAGAAGCTATAGCACCCAGGCCATTATAAAATCAAGAGGGGATTCCAGTGAAAGGGATAGGAAAATTTGCATCATTTGTTATATGTGTGTTCCCCTCCCCCTAGCAGCCGAATGCAGGGCAGCTTAGAGGAAACCCCTTGTAGGGGGCTCCTTCCTTGGGATGGAGACAAAATAATGGACCTCGTATCCAACATTATGCTCGTCTGGGGGCTGCCTGAGGGACTGGTTTCTGTCTCACCTGACTCAGAACACTGACGGAACCAGTGCCAGAGTTTGGGAGCTGCTGAAAGCAGAGGTAAGCATGCAGCACATTAGAATTGCTGTTCCTCAAGCAGATACCAGGGGGAGCAAGATGTGAGAAGAGGCTTGAGAGGTCCTAGAACCTCCAGCTGGGTTGATAAGTGAAAAGTTATTTTTCCCTGCACAAAGAATTTTTTTTAAATTCCCAAATCCCAACAAAAGATCACAAGGCATAGAAAGAAATAGGTTAGCCTGGCCTAATGAAAGGAACAAAATTAAACTCCAGAAACTGACTCTAAAATATCAGATCCATGACATACCTGACAAAGAATTTAAAGTAAAGATGTTCAATGAGCTAAACGAGAGCAACAGACAGACAAGGAAACAAAATCAGGAAACAATGGACGAATACAATGAGGGTATCAACAAAGAGATGGAAACCGTATAAAAGAACTAAACAGAAATCCTGCGGTAGTTAGTACAATAACTGAATGAAAAACTCATTAGAGGTTCAGCCACAAACTTGGTAGGAAGAAGAAAGAATCAGTGAACTTGAAGATAGGTTATTTGAAATCATCCAGAGAGAGGAGCAAAAAGAAGAAAACTAAAAGTAAAAAGACCTATGAGACTTATGTGACGTTATCAAGTGGGCCTAACATACATTAGGAGGATTCCAGAAGAAGAGGAAGAGAAAGGGGCAGAGAGCTTATTTGAAGAAATAATGGCCCCAGACTTCCCAAATCTGGGGAATGAAATGGACATAGAGATTCAATAAAGCTCAAAGAAATAGACAAGGAAAAATCCAAAGAGGGTCACACTGAGACAGTATAATCAAACTGTGTAAAGTCAAAGTCAAAGAAAGAATCTTGAAAGCCGCAAGAGAAAAGTGGTTCATCACGTACAAGGGAGCCCCCATAAGACTATCAAGGGATTTATCAGCAGAAACCTTGCAGGCCAGAAGGGAACGGAATAATATATTCAAAGTGCTGAAAGAAAAAAAAATGCTGTCAACTAAGAAAACTGTATCTGGCAAAATTGTCCTTAAAAATAAAGGAGAGGGCTTCCCTGGTGGCGCAGTGGTTGAGAGTCCGCTTGCCGATGCAGGGGACACGGGTTCGTGCCCCGGTTCGGGAAGATCCCACATGCCGCGGAGCGGTTGGGCCCATGAGCCATGGCCGCTGAGCCTGCGCGTCCAGAGCCTGTGCTCTGCGACAGGAGAGGCCACAGCAGTGAGAGGCCCGCGTACCGCAAAAAAAAATAATAATAAATAAAATAAAAAATAAAGGAGAAGTTAAGACTTTCCAAGATAAACAAAAGCTGAGCGAGTCCATTATCACTAGACCTGTTCTACAAGAAATACTAAAGAGAATCCTTCAAGTTGAAATGCAGTTGTGGTAAACAGCAACACAGACCTGTATGGAAATGTAAGATTCTCTGGTAGAGTGCGTGTCACTTTGGACTAGCCACATTTCAATTGTTCAATAGCTACAAGTGACTAGTGACTACCATATACCATGCTGTACTGCATAACTCTAGAGGTTAGAATGTCTAATTTATTCCTTCCTTCCTTTTTCTTTTTCTCCCTTCCTTCTTCCCTCCCTCCTTTCTTTTCTTTCCTTCCTCCCTTCCTTCCTCCCTTCCTTCCTCCCTTCCTTCCTTCCTTCCTTCCTTCCTTCCTTCCTTCCTTCCTTCCTTCCTTCCTTTCTTTCTTTCTTTCTTTCTTTCTTTCCTTTCCTTTCCTTTCCTTTCCTTATTTCTCTTTTGATTGTCTAGCATGGGTTTATGCACTTACGTTTGTAAATTACATTGTACTGACAATCATGAGAGCTCACAATAAATCCAGATTAAATCAGTGCCTCTGAGACTAAATTTTAAAAAGTAGTAGAGGAGGTTTGGCCCATGGGCAATAGTTTGCCAACACTTCTATCGGTTACATTTGTGATTTCATTTGACAGATGAAATAACTAAGTCCCAGAACAGTGAAGAAACATTCCCTAAATAACCTAACTAGTCAGAAATGCTGCTAGGACTCAAATTCGGGTCATTATGATTCCAAATTCTTTCAACTACATTATGTTTCCTTCATAAAGACCTTTTTGTTTTTGTAGACCAGTGGTTCTTAGAGTGTGGTCTGTGGAACTCTTTCAGTGGTTTCATGAGGTCAAAACTATCCTCATAATAATACAACCTCTTTGTCTTTTTCACTGTGTTGACATTTGCAATGATGATGCAAAAGCAATGCAGGGGAAGGGAGTTATGACCCTGCTGGCACCGAAGCATAAATCAGGGCAGCAGCACCAAACTGTACTAGTATTCATTGCATTTCCACCAGCACAGACTCACAGGGATGTAAAAAGCCAGTTTCCTCTAAGAATGCCCTTGATGAAGTAGTGAAAACTATACATTTTATTAAATCTCAACCTTTGAGTACATGTCTTTGCAACATTGCATATGACCAAATGGAAAGTACTCATAAAGCACATATGCTGCCTGACACAGAATGACTTCTTTTTCCAGGAAAAGCACTTGAGTGATTGAGTTGGGAGCTGAACTAGCAATTTTTTTCATGAAACACCATCTTACTTGAAAGAATGACTGACAAACTATGGTGTTCTTTTTTTTTGAGACAGAATTCTTTTCTGCTTTATTGAAGTATAACTGACATATAAAATTGTAAGATATTTAAAGTGTAAGATGTGATGATTTGATATATGTATACGTTGTGAAAGGTTTCCCCCATCAAGTTGATTAACACATCAATTGCCTCACATTTAATTTGGATATTTGGCTGACATTTTGGGGGAGAGAAAAAAGAAGTGAGGCTGTTGCTTCAAGAAAACAGCTGACAGGATTTGCGGCCAATGACAAAAGCTTCCAAGTGAAAATTAGAATTTTGAAAAATGTGTGTCTGCCACTGTGGGCTTGACAGCTTCCCAATATTTAAAGACCATTCTGATGAGATCAGTGGCAAATTTAGCAACTGTAATGTCAAAATATTAAATAGTGAACTATGTCAACATTTGGAAGATCTGCATAACTTAGCAATCAAATATTTTCCAAATTACCAATGCTTGATGTTGCAAAATCATGTGTGAGTTTAAAGGTTCCTTCAAAGTGTGAGACAGAACACTGGATTTTAATGTAAGTGAGGGCAGTAGATCTGGGTTTCAGATCTACTTTGCAATTAACATTTAAGAAACTACCATTTGTCAACTTTTAATGCAATATCTAAGAAAAATTTCCATAAAGAGTTTTAGTAGGTCATTAAATGTGCCTCCTTTTTGAAATTACATATATATAGGTGAGACTGGATTTTTCATATGCTTTAAACAAAACAACATATGACAACAGATTGAATGAAGAAGTAGGTATGAAAGCTATGATGTCTTCTATTAAGCCAGACATTGTAAAAATATAAAACACTGTCACTCTTCTCCCTAATTCTTTTTTGTTTTGAAAAATAATTATTTTTCATAAAAAGTATGTTCATGCATTTATCATCTTATTTTAAATGCATTAATATAATTTTTTAAATTTCTCAGAGTTAATTTCTAATTTTGTAAATATTGTTTGGTATAACCCTCATAAACTCAAGCTGATCGTGGTCTTCAAGAATCCTTAAGGGTGGTAAGGCGATCTGAGATAAAAAAGCTTGAGGATTACTATTGTAGACAGGTGCAGAGGGTGTGTGTGTTGCACAGTAAACTCTCAATTAACTAGAGGAAGGTGTGAAGATTGTCTATTAACTGGCCTGTGTTTCCTTAGATCAAATTTAAGAGGAAAATGGAAATAATAAAACAAACCAATGTTGAATGTCGTCTCAATATAAAGTCAGCATAAATCGCTATGTATATGATTATATGTGATCAACTCTGATCCAATATAGGAAAGCAAAACTTTCCTTCCTACTTACAGGGGTCGTTATAAGAATAAACGATGACATAGAAAAAATGAAATATTAGATATACAATCTTTTGTTGCACATGAAAATGCAAATTTAAGTCAATATGATGTATGTTGAGACATTTCACAAATGTTGATCATCAGAAAAATTTCATTATGTAACTGATTAGCTCCTACTATTTGCCAGTACTGTATTAAACTCCACATATACACAGATGATGAAGACATATATTCATTATATTGCTCTTATTTATGAAAGATTTTCAACGATGGTTTAAGCAATATAAAGGTCTATATTCAGCCCTTAGCTACTTAGGCAATTTTATTTCTAAGTCTTTGGGTAACACTTCCTGCATCATAAATTGATGAGTCCTCAGAGCCTCATTGAGCATCTTTACATTTCTAACCATCTGAAATTGTATATTTTGTGTCATAAAACAAATTATGTCCCCTCTGAAATCCCAGATTCTTTTGACATATTTCTTGGAGAGAAATAAATAGCTCCTACACAGGAAACTAACCAATGAAATAAACAGTACTAAGTGACCAACAACAGTAAAGCTAGAAAACTTCTTTGTTTGCACCTAGTCAATTTTGGCCCTGGACAGAGGGGTGCTTTTTGCTGTAGATTCATTCACAATGGTTCCCTGGCCCTAAAACACAGGGCCACGTGCTCCTTCTACCTCTGTTCTGCCAGGAAAGATTTTGCTTTGAATTGTGGAACTGAAATCTCATATTTAGCCCAAAGGAGAAGATATTCTTTTGCAGACTCTTGTTCCGTCTTTCCCTCTTTAAAGCTTAAAAGTCAGGTTTGGGGTTATGCTTTATTTTGTTTTTAGAAGGACACAACGTAGCATTTTTTTTTTCTTTTCATTTTTTAACATACACAAAGCAGAGGTCTGGCAAATGCAAACATGAGAAAGTGGAACTCCTGGGAGTGACAGGAGAGTTATAAAAGAGCTCTAATTTTGGAAATATAGTTTTTAACATCTTAAGTTTCAGAGGGTTTCAGAACATTCAGAGAATTGTTTGAATATTTGGACGATTGTCTATCAGTTCAACCCATGGCCCCCAAAGCAATCAAATGAGTCTGAGAATTGCAACTTCATTCACTGTGAGAAATCTGTGTCAGAAGGTATCAGAGTATAACTCTTATTAGCTGTCTTTACTTTTATGAACACCTTCCAAAGAACGGAAACCTAATCTGCATTTATTAATTTATTTTAATTATGGGGTTTGATTGCAAATAAATACTTTGCAGACAGGAGAGAACTCTTACTAAGGACCTGCACAGAATCAATAGAGAAATGATTACAGCCTGGAGAACAAAAGCCACAGGGTTCCTGATGACTGTGTGAGTCTTGAACAGTTTCTTTTCTTTTTTTTTTTTTGAATTTTTGAATTTTATTTATTTTTTATATACAGCAGAGCTGTTCTTTCTGTGCCGACAGCTCATTAGCCAGATTAATTTTCCCCGTGATTACAACACCCACCAAAGGGCCAAAGCAGAGAGAAAATCCACCTTTGGTTGCTTTCAAATTAATCTGCAACACTTTGGGCCTCAGTAGGCACCCAAGGCACAGTCTCACCCACGTTATTTTTAGTTGAAGGCTATTCTTCTGTCACAGGCAGCAAGATTGAAAACTGTCCTGACTCTGAGCAAACCTGGTTATTTCAGAATACAGGCTCTCACAGCATTTCCCTCTAATGGCCCAGATTAGAAAAGAAAGGTTGTTTATACGTTTAAAAGGCCAAGGTCTCCTGAACCATCAAAGCAGTGGCTTGTGGTTTTAGAGCAACACAACTTCCTGCTGAGTGTAATGGGTGAGCATCTCCAGGCTGTGCTGGAGCTGGGCTGCCACTGGGCACTGATGCTAATTGGCCGTCTGCGAGGGCCACTCAAGCAGTGTACGGGCCTGAGCACTTTGTTTCGTTTGGAGTGAAACATACCCTAAGTAACAAAGGGCCCGTACACCTTCAATGCCTCCTACCTGGACATTTTTCTTTTCAGTGGATGGACTTATAGATCAAACGCCATCTTGTCACCTCCCATTTCTATAGTGGCAACTCTTTATAATATTTAAGGAAAAAAAAATAATTCTTTGAATTTCACTCTCTGGAAGGATTTGTAGGAGAGAGAATATGTCAAATGTGTTTTATTAATCAAATGTTTGCTTACAGAAAGAATGCATGCAGGCATGACCACCCCCTCCCCGAGCCTGGTGACCTTTCTGACATTATGGACAACTTGGGACTCACTGACGGTGGCTCCCAACCCACTCACCCCCTGTTTGTTTCTTCTATGTTTTGTGCACAATCAGAGAAGGTTACTTACCTGTGTGTGTGGTTATCGTTCCATAATGCATGCTCCGTTTATTTCCTTGAAATAAGCCCCCGTCCTTAATGAGCTCATAATTATTGGGTAAAACAGGAGTTCGCTTCTCACTGCATCTGCGTGCACAGCATCCCATGGCATCCGTGAGAGACTTTTGTCTGAAGAAAGGAGGTAAAGTCACAACAAAAAAAGGCGCCGTCATTTATGTGAGTCTTAATCAACCTGTAAATTGAAGGGGCTCTTTCTATATGAGGCAAGAATAGAACTGAAAAAGCTATGACTGGAAACTAAAGCTGGGCTATAAATATAACCTCATTTGTGAGATAATTAACCAATAATGAGGCTGTAATATTAAAACTACTTGTAGTCGTTTACAGCACACTTAGCACTAACAACGGATTTTTTTCTAAGTATGACTAAGTCATTTTTTCTTTCTAGGCCTTTGTATGGAAGGGACAGAACGGTTTCTAAAGCACCTTTCTATTAAAATTTTTGTGATGGTTCTATGATGTATGCGGGGTCCAAAATATTCCTATAATGTTGGAGTTTTATTAAAGTCAAGATTTAATCATAAATGTGGGGACAATGCAACAAAATAATTTGAGTCAGTTTCTCTTCTCAAATGTTAAGATAAACCCAGGTAATTCTTTCCTTAGTACCAAATACAATTATCCCGTTTAAAAAGCTGTCGCCCTCTCATCTCTGCGTCCACATGTTTTAAGAGTTGAGACGCTCAAGCTAAAATTACCTTAAATTCATGCATTTAAAAAAAAATTTTTTTTTGCCACACCTTGAGGCTGGCAGGATCTTAGTTCCCTGACCAGGGATTGAACCCAGGCCCATGGCAGGGGAAGTGCCAAGTCCCACCTTAAATTCATGTATTTTTAAAATTAGTCATATAGTATATTTTAGGAAAAGGAAGAAGTGTGTTATAAAATTTAGGAATTTTTGTTGGCGGGATGAACTCTATTACTGTTTACCAAAATGTTAGCATGATTATTATAAAAGGATATAATTTTCCATCATGTTCCAACCCAGCTTTCTATTTGGGAGTCTAAAAACCTGATGCATGCAATTCCCTCCAGGTGTGAGTAAGGCTGGGGTCTCCAGCACTGATGGCCGCCTTTGTCCTGTATGAGCTGCATTTTCAGCAAGCTTCTTTTCTGTCCTTTCTCTACCTTCTACCAATGAACAATCAGTTTTAAAGAAATGTACGTTTCCTAATGGAAAAAAATGGGGGCATATGTTAATAAGCTTTACATTTCTTAATTGGATTATATAAATATAATGTGTGTGTGTGTGTGTGTGTGTGTGTGTGTGTGTGTGTTGATTGGTTGGGGCTAGGTAATAAATAAACAGAAGTAAATAGAGGTCAAGTAACTTCACTTGTGGCACATGGATACTTAGCAGTAGAGCATGGATTCAAACTCCAGGCTGGGTATTGGCCTATAACTTATTTAAGATCCTCTTGGACCCAATTTTTATTCAGATATCAAAAGAAAAGCAAGTACTTTGTTACCATAACATATGTATTACCTTGTAGCCTCATGTGTCTGTGCACAGTGTATCTCTAGGTAAGCCCACCAAAAATTATGAGATGGGACCTTGGTGAGGGAGCCACTTGGGAACACGCTTAACTCAACAGAGGTGATGTGTGTGCTGAGAAAAATAAATGGTGCGTTGTGTACTATGCATGGTCCCAAGTAGCCCCACCATCTTTATGTTTGTGTATCATCCTCTTCAATCACTGAATGTCATGATAAAATCCCAGCTCTGTAGGATGTTTGCCCAATAAATACGAGATGCCCTGCCACTTCCCACGTGTGCACGGTGCTCCAGTATTGGCCAACTCTCCCTGTGTAACCTTAGCTCTCTGATGCCCTGAATGTTTTTTAAATAGTTCTCTGCATCGATGTTTTCATTTCCATGCATTTGCACTGACACCAACCCCTGCTGTCTGACTTTAACCCCTACCTCCGCTGAATGTGCTCACAATAAGATCAGAAGCGCTCCCATTGCCTTCTTCGGCTAGATGGCTTTCAGCCTCCTGCACTCTTGACTTCTCTCCCCAGGCTCTCTCATGCGGACTTTGGTGACACAATTCTCCTTTGTTCAGCATTTACCCTTCTGGGTCCTCCTTCTTATTCTCCTCAATGCCTTCATATCTCAGTGCCGAAGAGAACAAAGGTTGATTTCTCAGTGAGGCTGTGTCGTCGTTGTGTTGTCTCATTCTCTTCTGGTAGCTGGGCAGCTGGGCCAGCCTCTCTGAAGTGTGCAGGTCGCAGTGGCAGAGGGAAAAGTGAGCCCAGAAAAGAACAGACCGGCCACTAGAACTTCTGCCACTTCATTGCTGTCACATTTCATTGGCCAAAGTGAGTCACGTGACTGAGCGTGACTCCCACGGGGCCGGGAAATACAATTCTCTTCCTGAGAATGGACGGAAAACAGATATCGGTGACGGATCCTACCACCTCCTTGCTCTCTTTTTGTCCCCTGGCTTATTGTTGCTGTTTCCTGCTGTGGATCTCCTCTTTTCTTAAGTGTAATGATCCTTATCGTAGAGTTTATCCTCAGCCAGGGATTGAAATCCTCCTGGAAGCTGATGAGTCCAAAACGTCTACCTCCAATTTTCATCTCTCCTCTGAATTTCACTTTGTCCAAGTGCACATCCATCCAAGTTTTAGCGATCCAAGATGTAATCCTTAGAGCTGCATGGAAGAGTGAGAAAGTGAGATAAGGCTGAGCTAGGGGTGGGCAGGAGTGGGGTGGGATGATTCCAAGGTTATACTGATAAAGCATTCATATGTTTGGCAGGTTTACTTTTTAACTGGAAGTTTTATGGTAATACTTTAATCTGTAAATTGGTAATGAGATAATTCCTACTTCATAGGAAGGTTCTGAGGATGGAGTTCATGGGTGATGTATGATGGCTGGCTTATATAATCATTTTTTTACCCTGGAGTTTTGGCACTGAGAGGGAGTCTGACCCTGTACTTCCACCGATGAGAAAAACGAGGTCACGAAAAATGCAAAGATTTGCACAAAGTTGACAGCTAGCTGGTGGGTGGACCGGCTGGGACTCAGCTTTCCCAACGCTCCACTCATCCGCATTTCTGGGATACCATATGGCCATTTTTTCTATGAGCTATAAAAATTCAAGGGCAGAGATGCAGACCACTGTCATCAAGTCATAGCGTAGGTTTTCTTCTGATGGTACTCCGGTGGTAGAATTTGACATGTTTCATTATAAGTGCTACCCCACAGAGGAGTCATGTGCTGGAGAGTTTGCAGTCCATTGAGGGAAGCCAAGATCTTGTGGCAGGATTTGGTCTTTTGGTTTAATTTGGAAAGTTGCACAAAACTTTCTGGTCTCCCACAAATTAGAGTAGAGTTACTATAATTTAGTTCCTAAGTGTACTATGTAAAATCAAATTATATTACATTACTCTTGCTGTAGCTATCCTTAAAAACATTCTTATTTTTTTAAAACCAATGTCACTATATGGAAGAACTCAGAACTTGTCAAATGCAGCCAAAGTTTCTGTTTGTCATAAACACAGAAGAATGTCTTGAATGTAATAAGTTGCTGGGGAAGTCTGTTTTCGTCTGCTGTGACCAACTGTCCATTATACCCGTGTCCGTTATGGACGGCATATAATTTAAGGGCAGTGGTTTGTGAAGAATGAAGCAAATGCCAAAACTGGGAGAGAAACCGAGGTATTCTGTTAACCAAATACATCTTAAAATACTTTTAATTTTTCAAGAACCTACTAATCTCTGCATACTTGGCTTTGCAAAGTTACAAAATCAAAATACTTTATTCAACTAAAATATATACTTCATGGGGGAAAAAAGAAGACTTTTTTTCCCCATTGGAATACTTAGTTTAGGAATTCTGTGTTGAAAAGATTCCAGATAAATGTATTGGGGTTTAAGATGGAAAATACAGATCTAATAAGTTAAGACTAATTGAAACTATGAGAATGTGGAAGGAAAATATATTGAAATGTTAATATTTACTTTCTTTTCATCCTCATAGAATTAAGAATAAAAGCTCTCTGTTTTGGGTTTTTTTTTTTCCCTTGGCTGTGTCACATGGCATGCAGGATCTTAGTTCCCCGACCAGGGATCGAACCCGTCCCCACTGCAGTGGAAGAACAGAGTCTTAACTACTGGACCGCCAGGGAAGTCCCCTTTGTTTTTCTATATTTTGATTTTTCCATTCCAGGAAATCTTTCAAGCTCTTTTCTTTGCCTCTTGTAGAACGTAAACAGGGATTTTTGGAGACAATCGCTCATCTTTCTGTGAAAGCATAGAAAGGTGATGTAGAGTGTGTGGGCACGGAAAAGAGGGATGGGAGGTGAAAACAGGAGCAAGAAGTGACATTTCTCAAGACAAGGATGAGGGCAGATGTCTGCAGGTCCCTACCATGTTGGAGACTGTTCCCCATGCTATTCCACATTCACAGTCAGGTCCTCAGAGGGACGGCTGGGTGAAGCATCTCAGAAGGGTGAGCCCAAGGCACAAGGACTGAGCCTCAGCAAGAATTCCAGTGGCCATTATCACCCAGGAGCAGCAGAAGTGCTGGCCCCACAGGCTTGGGCAAGGGACACAGTAGGAGTGATCAGTATGGCCCAGAGATCAGAGGGTCCCTTTTATATGTTTTGCGCTACTTTGCCCACCTGGATTAAAAAAAAAAAAAAACAACTGTGAAGGAGTTTTAAAAAACTGTGAAGGTAGACAGGGAACCCCAAAATGACAGGTTGAAATTCCTGCTAATCTAAGGGGGGCCTGGAATGAAATTCCCAGGGGAAAATCTGATTTAAAGAGAGATCATCTAGGGACTTCCCTGGTGGCCCAGTGGGTAAGACTCCACACTCCCAATGCAGGGAACCCGGGTTCGAATCCTGGTCAGGGAACTAGATCCCGCATGCACAACTAAAAAAGCCTGCATCCCACATGCCGCAATGCAACGCAGATCCTGCATGCAGCAATTAAGATCCCACGTGCTGCAACTAAGACCGAGTGCAGCCAAATACATTAAAAAAAATAGAGATCATCTATAGAAGGAGACAGATATCTGCAAAAATGGATGACTCCAAAAATACACATACATAAAACATATGTTTTACCCAATTTAATTTATCTTCCAGTTTTGTTGAGTTTGAATAGTTACTGTTTTCCAGAAAATTAAGCAAAAAACTATAAAGTGTGTTAAAAGTTAATTCAGAATGTTGAAAATATAAGTATGTCTAGCTTTATTTTTGTTAATTTTTATCATATTTATTAAAGTATAAACTGCATATCATGAAATTCACCTTGTTAAGTGTAGAGTTTAAGTTTTAATGAAGAATACAGCTACACCACCACCACGGTCAAGGTCTATAACATTGTCATCAGCCCCAAATGCCTTCCTGCCCTTTTTGTAGACAATCCCTCTGCCTAATCCTAGCCCTAGGGAACCACCGATCTGCTCCCCATTACTACGGTTTTCCCTTTTCTAAAATTTGCCGTAGATAGTCATTTATGTGTCTTCTCTTACTTAGCATAATGCTTTCGAGATTCATCTACCAGCAGGTCGATAAAGAACCATGAAGGGTTTGAATGTCCGCACTGCTTGCATGCTCACAGGTGAGACAGTGGCACAGGTTCTGACAGAAGACACTAGACACTAGGGTCATGGATGAAGGACTTCCTCGGGACACAGCAGGAAGCACAATCTTCGTCATGCTCTCCTTTCCCTCCCAGTGCACTGGGTGCGTGTCACAGGGGACGAAGCCCGAGCTTATGACTCTGCCAGTGACCCTGCTAGCAAACCTGCCTAGCTTCACCCTGGAGGAAGACATGACGCTGATCACGGTAGTCAGGAAACAGAGCGCTACAGTACAGACTCTGTCCTCCATCTCTGTCTTCCCAGGCTGCTCTTCATACAGCAGCCTTTAAATGGCCGTCACAAGAAGTATAGAAACCCCATGGAGAGTTGTCTTCTAATAAGGCCATTCCTCTTATGGCTACATAGTATTCCACTGTATGGACATACCACAGTATATGTCTCCTAACTTCTGGCAGTGTCAGCTTCACTGAACTGTGTCTGTCTCCTGAACTCAGCAAGACATCCCAGCTCTGTCTGGGTTCTCCTCTCTGCCTGGCAACCTGAAAGCTTGGAAGTAAGCTTGTTCCCTTCGTCTTTCCTCCTGTGCTGCACGATACTTCACGTCTGACCAGAGCTTTTCCATATACAGCTGAACTTCCTTATTCACCAAGTCCATCCTGCTAAGTCAATTACTTGCAAAACACATCTGTAGCCACAACATCGGTACGAGCAGTGCTTTCCCATCGTTTGTAGCCACGCTTTCCCAGCTGAGGCCCAGTGAGTGGACACTCTACCTCCTTTTAATCCTCATACCATAAACAAGTGTTCTTTTGCCAGTCTATTTAGTGTCCTGTTTTTTGCCTTTTGTGGACTTTTTTTTTTTGGTTGGCTGGCAATGATTTCACTGTTTAGAATGGCTCTCAAGCATAGTGCTGAAACCTTATCCAGTGGTCCTAAAAACAGGAAGGCTGTGATGTGTCTTAAGGAGAAAATATGTGTATTAGATAAGCTTCATTCAGGCATGGGTTGTACTGCTTTGGTCATGAGTTCAAGGTTAATGAATCAACAATATACGTGAAATAAAGTACCTTGAAAAAGAAACACACATAAAACAAGGTTCCCTGTTGATGGGTTGATGAAAATGTTGCTACCAGAGTCTCTGGTTTTATTCCTTCTTCATTATCTGACATACGACAATATTTTCCATGACCTAAAAGAATACGCATAAATACATATGCGTTAGGAAAATTTATGTCTAAAGAGCAAATGTGCATTTAAAATTCCTAGCCAAAAATAAAATAAAATAAAATTCCTAGCCAGGACTTCCCCGGCGGTCCAGTGGTTAGGACTCCACGCTTCCACTGCAGAGGGCACGGGCTCGATCCCTGGTCAGGGAACTGAGATCCCACATGCCACACAGCATGGCCAAAAAAAAAAAAAAGAAAGAGAAGAAAAAAATTTCTAGCCAGACCTCTCCTTCCCTTCCCCCACAACAACACTAAGTAACTTGTGTAAATACGTGCCATCTCTGTTTCTCCTTTCCAAATGTATTGCTATACTAGACATGTTGTTATATTTCTAATTTCTTGACACATCAGTGATTAGGCTCTAAGCTAGACACTTCCCACATCTATAATCAAAGCGCAAAAATGGTCGCAGTCTCCAGACATCCCTACGCTAATGATTGTCTCTATTTAGGTCTGTCTGTGTAACTAGATGTTTATCTACTTTGTATTCTTGAAAACTGGGTCTTGTCTTTACCAAACATTAGCTTTCCCCTAACATGTAGCAACTAGTCCACTGTTCTAAAGAGTGGTATCTGTATGCCACAGCTTGCTCACACACATGCACAGTGCCACAATCCTGGAAGGCCTGTAAGACTGGTGTGTGTGAGTGTGTGTGTGTGTGTGTGTAAATCAGGGATGACCTTATGTGCATATAAATTACAGGTACAAAAGTGACTATCTGGATCTTGGGAGAAGATCCCCTTCCAGACAGTCTGAAACCCTCTATTAAATCATTAATTCCTTCGAGTTAATAAGTCTGCTATTTTTATCTTATTTTTAAATTTTCTGGCCATGCCACGGGGCTTGTGGGATCTTAGTTCCCTGATCAGGGATCGAACCCTGGGCCCTCGGCAGTGAAAGCCCAGAGTCCTAACCACTGGACCGCCAGGAAATTCCCAATAAGTAAGCTATTTTTAAAGATCGAGTAACTGTGTATTATGTCCAAACCTTGCAACTTAGCTGTATGATAAAGTACTGTGGGAATCACATATTCCGATTTTCAAGGAGAGCTCTGTGTTCAACTAGTCTGTCTTTTTCATAAACTCCCCACTAGATGTTTTATTCCAGTGTTCGTTTCAGAGAATAAGGTGCCCTAAAACCAGTGTAAAGACCCCAACGAGTTTCCACAGCCATTTCCCTCCAAGTAGAAAATGCAACTAGACAGCAGAGGAGACAGAAGTGGGAAAGTCAAGGTGAGCAACAAGAGTGGATCATTGTGAGGAGGAGGTGGCACATGAGGATGCAGGTTAGAAACGAAGTGGATACGGGGCGAGGCGGGGCCGGAAGGTAAATTGGCAAGTTTGAATGGCATGTAGAAAGTCCACGCTTACATTGCTAGAGCCCAGCCAATAGAGAGCTGTCAAAACACACCCACACATGTCTGCTTCTCACACGTGTGATAATGGAAATTCATTCTACAATGCAATGCTTGTAATCAATTTCCAGGGGTTCCTGAAACCTGTTGTTACAAACTTGCTTAGCATTTTGTTGGCCTTATGCCATGTGGGGTGAAGCATGTGTCCACAGGCTTGCATATCCCTGACCAGAAGTATGCGGAGAGGATGTGACTCCTCTGGTCCAGCCTCCTCTCCCTGTGGTTACACGGATGACTGCAGAAGGCAGCCAGGGTCCTCTGTGCAGCTTTCTTCAGGCACCCGAGCACAAAAGACATGACAATAATTCAGGTACCACGGCTTCCCTGGTGGCGCAGTGGTTGAGAGTCCACCTGCCGATGCAGGGGACACGGGTTCGTGTCCCGGTCTGGGAAGATCCCACATGCTGCGGAGCGGCTGGGCCCGTGAGCCATGGCCGCTGGGCCTGCGCGTCTGGAGCCTGTGCTCCGCAACGGGAGAGGCCACAGCAGTGAGAGGCCCGCGTACCGCAACAATAATAATAATAATAATAACAATAATTCAGGTACCAAAGACTACATACTATATGCAGTTATATGAAGTTCTAGAAAAGTAAAACTTAAAGTGATGATAGCAGATCAGCCGTTGCTAGGGGTTCGGGGATTGGGGATGGGGACTGACTACAATCTTCTAAATCATATTTTTGGTAGTGGTTGCACTACTAAAGACATATGTCAAAATTCATCATGTGATCTTAAAATTGGTGAATTTTACTGTAAATAAATTATACTTCTACTGGTCAAAAAAAAAAAAAAAAAAAAAGACATGACCATAATTATGTGGCACTCTTTAAATATCCTGAATTTAAATGTCCTGAACAAGCATCTCTGGTTCCTGGTTGAGGGATGTCCTGGAACCAGGCCTCTCACTCATTTGTCCTCACACTCTCTGGACCCTGAGAGCTGAGCTGCATAACTGGGGACGGCAGTGACAGCTGCAAGAGTTAACCTGTTGGGCCTATAGGCAATACATTGGAAAGAGAATCAGATTTCTATTTAGAAAAAAATTGTATGGAGGCCCAATGTTTCACCTGATTAAAGGCATGGGATTGGAGAAGTCCATGTCTATTCCCGGCCAACGGTTAGTACCTTTTGAATGAGTCCATCTCCTCCCATTCTCACTGTTCCCACTTCCCAGCCATAGTAACCTTTTCCCCAGACTAACATGGCAGCCTCTTCATAACTTCCTGATTCTCCAGGCCGAGGTCAGAACTGCTTCCCCAGCATTTGTTCAGGGTGGTCTCCTTCCCTCTCTGATCAAGTCCAGCCAATCATGATCCGCTTCCTGCCTTATATCTAGACTCTGCCTCCTGATCATTATGCCCCAGTTAAACTGATCTTTTGGTTCCAGGTCGGAATGGCCCTGAAATCTAGGACTATATTTTAAAATACCCACTGGATATTTCCCCCTGGAATTCTCACAGGCATCTTTTTGTTGTTGCTTTAAATTGTGGTAAATATATTTAGCATGCGCTTCCTTCTCTTAAAGTCTTAAATACCTGAGGCATCTTAAATTTACGTAGTCCGAAGCTCAGGTCTTTATTTTCCCACCAGAGCCGCTCTATTTCTATCTGCATTATTCATTTATGCCGCGAGTCTCTAAAGCTGGAAACTTCAAATCTAGTCTTGATAAACTCATCTTCACCCAATCAACCATCAAATTCCCTCAATTCTACCCATAAGAGTCTTGAATCCATTTTTTCTTCACATGCTTTTAAATTTTCCTATTTTGCATGTGTCTCCCTGGTCATCTGTAAGGTTTTTGTTTTTGTTTTTGTTTCTGCGGTACGCGGGCCTCTCACTGTTGTGGCCTCTCGCGCTGTGGAGCACAGGCTCCGGACGCGCAGGCTCAGCGGCCATGGCTCACGGGCGCAGCCACTCCGCGGCACGTGGGATCCTCCCGGACCGGGGCACGAACCCGTGTCCCCTGCATCGGCAGGTGGACTCTAAACCACTGCGCCACCAGGGAAGCCCCTGTAAGCTCTTTTAAGGCAGGACCACCGGGCGCTCAGATCCACCCCTCATACTGGAGTAAACTTGATCAACAGTCGTAGGGAGGCTCCACAGAAACATCAAGGGAGGACTTGGCAGCACTCACGCTTTCTAGGTGATTCATCAGTTACAAATTTTTCTTTTATGGGACATGAACCATACAAGGGGAGCCCTTCTGACTCGACCTTGTTCCTACCACAAAGTAGGCAGTCTATTAGTGTTTTGTATGATAAAGGAATTTGGAATCTCCTAATCACAGATTATGAGGTTTATTCTTTATTAAAACACATAAGAATTTTTTCTTATTTATGAAGCAATAAGCTCTGAGATTCCATCATCAATAAAACCCCAAAATCAAATTTTAAAACCACTACTGGGGATTTCCCTGGCAGTCCAGTGGTTAAGACTCTGCACTTCCACTGCAGGGGGCATGGGTTCAATCCCTGGTGGGGGAACTAAGATCCTGCATGCCACACGGCACGGCCAAAAAATTAAAAAAAAAACCCAAAACCCAATACTACCATTACTATAAAGAAACACCTATGATATTGTCAACTAAAAACTTGTACAAAATAACATCCATATTATAATCATATCTTGTAAAATTGAAGGCATATTCCTGGGTATGTAGAGAGAGCTATTTGGGTGACTGATCTTGAAGTATTGGCGGTGGTTATCTCTTTGTTGTATAATTTTATTTTATAGCTTTTGGGAGGGGATACTTCTTTTTTAATACAGCAGGTTTTTATTAGTTATCTATTTTATACATATTAGTGTATATATGTCAATCCCAATCTCCCAATTCATCCCACCACCACCATCCCCGTTTTCCCCGTTTTCCCCCTTTGGTGTCCATACGTTTGTTCTCTACATCTGTGTCTCTATTTCTGCCTTGCAAACTGGTTCATCTGTACCATTTTTCTAGATTCCACATTTATGCATTAATATATGATATTTGTTTTTCTCTTTCTGACTTACTTCATTCTGTATGACAGACCCTAGGTCCATCCATGTCCCTACAAATAACCCAATTCTTTTTTATGGCTGAGTAGTATTCCATTGTATATATGTATCACATCTTCTTTATCCAATCATCTGTTGATGAGCATTTAGGTTGCTTCCATGACCTGGCTATTGTAAATAGTGCTGCAGTGAACATTGGGGTGCACGTGTCTTTTGGAATTATGGTTTTCTCTGGGTATATGCCCAGGGAGGGGATACATTTCTTTATTTAAAAAATTTCTTATAACAAGTACATATTGTTTTTCTGCAACTAATAATGCTTTAAAAATACATATTGTATCCCTCTAATCAGTAACGTACTTGCCAAACTCCTGAAAGATCTCTTCTTTTGCCCATTACTCTTTATAATGTAAAAGAGGCAAACTTGATGATGGTCCAATATTTTAAGCAGTGTCCTTTCATCAGGAGTGTGAATGGATGGTCGTTTAACAGTTAGCAGAGTAAAGGATGAAGCTGGAAATTGAGTGTTTCATGTGAGGAGCAGGAAAGATAGGTGTGTCTGTGTTTGCCTTCCGATGGGATGGGTGCATTTGTAATGCATAAAAGAGTGAGAATGAAAGAAAGTAAAAGTGTTGACAAGTGTTTTTCCTTTTCTGAAATTCCAATGATAGTGACACCCTTGTCTGAGCAAATAACACTTGTATTAAAAACAGAAAAGAGGGCTTCCCTGGTGGCTCAGTGGTTAAGGATCCACCTGCCAATGCAGGGGACACAGGTTCAAGCCCTGGTCTGGGAAGATCCCACATGCCGCAGAGCAACTAAGCCCGTGCACCATAACTACTGAAGCCCGCATGCCTATAGCCCGTGCTCCAAAACAAGAGAAGCCACCGCAGTGAGAAGCCCGTGCTCCGCAACAAGAGAAGCCACCGCAGTGAGAAGCCCGTGCACCACAACGAAGAGTAGCCCCTGCTCACCACAACTAGAGAAAGCCCACGTGCAGCAACGAAGACCCAATGCAGCCAAAAATAAAAATTAATTAATTAATTTAATTAAAAAAAAAAACCAAAACAGAAAAGGGAACTGAAGAATAGACCAAATTTGTTTGGCTAAGATAAATCAGCTTACAGGATCGGGTGGAGATCTGTCAATATCATGGAGCTTCTTATTCCTTCTCTCTCTACACTTTTAGAAAAATTAGTTTAATGAAAAGGACATAAAATATTGCGCTACAGGGCCAGGTAAATCTGAAAACACACACACACACACACACACACACACACACACACACACCCCGTTATAATGAAGTTTTTTTTTTAACACAGACTATTATCTCTAGTAAGAATAAAGTTTGTGCTTTAAAAATCATGTCCTGTATATCAATATAAATATATTCAGAGCAAGTTGTAAACTGCTTTGAGTTTTCTGGCAATAACAGAGGATACTGTTCACCAGAAATAATACCCATTAAGTTAATAACCAAGGGTCAACCATTTGGTTAAGAAATGGGCCCCAGCTGTGAGAGATGGTGGTCTTATAACAGTAATACTTTATATCTTCTCCTCTTCCCTAGTTATTCCTCTCTACATACAGATTATTTAATTTCTCATGGTTATTAGATTTCATTTTTAATAGTCTTGAATGAATAGCATGATGTAAAAAAATAATAATTTGTGCTCTTTCATGAAAAAAAATATCTTGCCTAGTTAACTTTATAATTTGTGGTACCATGGTGATTTAACAGTGTGATGTTAAAATCCCCCTACTCGTAGATTACTGTTTTTGTTGAATTTGGTGGGAGACCAGGACATTGGAGAGGATTTCCTATGACCTCATATAGTCCTTTTCTGTGTGAGAACCCCAAGCAAGAAATACTTATGCTTAGTAACAAGAATAGTTACAAATTCTGCTTACAAATTAGATAAAAATTCTCCTATTGACTTTGAACTGTATAACAAACAGCATTCCCCTTTTCTTTGGTTCTCTCAAGGTTACAGCCAGATATTCAGCCCATCCATGGTGCTGGTAAATGTTTCACAACTGGATTTCTGGGGAAAAGTTCTGATTTGTGGTATTTGCCAATTTTTCAGGTGTAAATTCTTCCACCAAAACTGATTTTGAGCTACCACGATATTGTCATAACAGGTGGAGCTGGGAAGGAAAGTGCACAGTTGGATTTGTGTAAAGAGATATGAACCAGCTTCAGTGCATTGCCAAACCCACCCACCAGAGTGATGCCCTAATCATATGTGTTTCTTGTATTTTCCTGGCCTCACTTTTTCTACCCTTGTTTTTTTATTTGTTTGATTTTTGTTCACCATATTTTTATCACATCTAACTTTGGATGGTTTATATATGTTTAAACCACCTGAAATTCTTTCTCAAATATAATACAATAAACAAACACCAAAAGACATTAACTAATTAGCAGGAAGATTCAGTAATACACAACTTTTGTGATACTGGTCCAAATCTAAATTTCACTTTGGTTTGTTAGCAATAACCACTGGAAGCAGTAGCAATAACTATTAATTCCCATGAAGGATTCTCTAGTCCTTTTCTTCAGCTCCTTCTTCAAAAAAGAATATGAACCTGGTTCATAGCCTACTATGTGCATTAACTTATTTCTCGAGAGAAGCAAGAGAAGACACTACTGTCTTCATTTTGTGGATGAACATACTTCAAAACTCTAAAGACTTTACCTAGAATCATAGAACTTTTAAGTAGCAGAAGCTCCAATCCTGCTTTTGGGTCACCAAGACCCCAAAGAACAAATCACAATGCCTAGCACTTTCTCCTAGGAGATTGGGGTGCCCTAGATGCTTTTTTGGGTTGGTTATTTTTCACAGGAAGTGAAAACTTGTACTGCTGTTAAGTTTTAAGCATTGCTAGGACCAGGAGTCCTGAAGATAATAATGATGTTTTTCAATTACAATCTATATTGTTGCTTTTAAATGATAAAATAGTTAATCAGAGGAGAATCATAGAGCTAAGCGTCCTATTGCAGGATGATTTTGCAAGGAAATGACTGCCAACATATTTGATAACTGCCTAGTGAGAAAGTGGAGCTGATTAGTATCTTCCAAAGGGCTGATCAATTCTGCATAACTCATGTAAGCTGTGGAATCTGTAGATGTAATGAGTGAATGAGAGTAGACGAGCATTCAGATATAACATCTTGAGTTAGTCACATCTTAGGGTTCTCTATGGGGGGCTAAGAAGCATTATGTGCAGGTAGTGAGTGGTCTGCTCACCTTTTTCCAGGCCACTACAGCTTAATGGCCCCAAAACTACTCTGACGTGGGTTGCTGAACTGCATTTTCAAGTGTGTTTACAGCTCCAGTATTGATTGCTCGATTCCATCCAACTACCCCTTGCAATAAACAACCCTGGCACTGTTGGAAAGCAGTGATACATTATTTAACAGTAGCTAATCAATATAAAACAAGCCTCCCTTTTGTTACAGCCATATTATTGATAGACTGCTTCTCCGTTTTAATTTTTTATTATTTTGCATTGATTTCTGAAACTCCATTCTGTAGCTTACTTTTTTTCCATCAGGAACTGTGAGCTGAGTCCTACCTGACTAGAAATCTAACATCCTTTTTGAATCACAAATTACCCAACTTAATGAAGAAACAATTAGCTGAGAGTTTTTAAAAATCATTCAACTTTGCTCTAATCAATTTTAATGAGTGTGACACATTAAATGCAGGATTTGGGGGAGGATACATATAGAAAAATCTGAAAAGACAGAATTTTGCTGCTGTGTGTGTTCCGGGGAAAAGGGTCTCCAATTTTCCCATTTAGCCTGGGTGAACATGTGGGAAACTCAGGCGTGGAAGTACCATTCATACCAGTGCGAATCTGACCTCTAAGCTGTGTTCTGTCAATGGAAGAATAGGGTTCTTTGGGTTTTTTCTTTTCTTTCTTACTTCATTCCTTTTTTTCTTTTCTTTTTAAATCTTAGCTGAGTTGTCTAGAATAAAACATTCATGGCAGCTGCATTGGGCACTGCTGCACCTGAGCACTAGCTGTAATCAGCTAAACGTAGACTAAGATCTTACTGTCTATCTACATAAACAGAGTGAGTGAGGCGGTGAGGTGCAAGGGAACACAGGTACGTGTGGACTGGGCAGCTGGGTGAAGTGGGTTGAAAGCAAACGGAGAGATGCTGGCTGGTCCACTCACCAACTTTGGTGTTTTCAGTTATCCTTTCTAGCCTATTATAAAATAATAACAACAAAATATGTCACAAATGAACCTACCAACAAAACAGAAACAGACTCATAGATATAGACACAGACTTGTGGTTGCCAAGGGCTGGGGAGGGGAGGGAGAGGGATGGACTGAGAGTTTGGGGTTGGTAGATGCAAACTAGTATATTTAGAATGGATAAACAACAAGGTCCTATTGTATAGCACAGGGAAATATATCCAATCTCCTGGGATAAACCATAATGGAAAAGAATATGAAAAAAGAAAGTATATATGTATACAACTGAGTCACTTTGCTGTACACTAGAAATTAACACAACATTATAAATCAGCTCTACTTCAATAAAAAGTTTTTTAATAAAATAAAAAAATAAAGTTGGGTTCCTAGACAATTTATAAAAGTTGAAGATTTATTTGCTAAAGATATTTCTTTTTGGTTAGCTATACCCATCAATAGGTGTTAGTTCTTTAATACATGTTTTCTGATTACCAAAGAAATTCCAATTCTTTGCAAAACTTTTTGAAAACACATGAACAGAAAGAAAATACTAATTGCCCCTACTCCTACTTAACAGATAAGGACAAAGTTGTTAAAATTTTATTATGCGGGGGGCTTCCCTGGTGGCGCAGTGGTTGAGAGTCCACCTGCCGGTGCAGGGGACACGGGTTCGTGCCCCGGTCCGGGAGGATCCCACGTGCCGCGGAGCGGCTGGGCCCGTGGGCCATGGCCGCTGGGCCTGCGCATCCGGAGCCTGTGCTCTGCAACGGGAGAGGCCATAACAGTGAGAGGCCCGCGTACCGCAACAACAACAACAAAAAATTTATTATGCGTAGCCTGCCATTCATTCACTCTGTCTCTTTTGTCTCCCCATATAGAACTAATCCACGTGACTTGGATTGAAAATGATGCTGAATATCACGTCCAATCCCTACAGAATGTTGTGTAAGGTAACAGAGACCAGGCTATGAATTATTTTAGTGGTGTTTTCTTTTCGTTGCCATTTTTTTAAGAGACACTGTAGTGTGTCGTAAGACACTGATATTCAATTGTATGTTTGCTGTGTTCAATCACAGTTCATTTGCTAAGGGACAAGTGTTGTCGATATTTATTCACCAGTATAGGGTCACGAATTCCAAAGCCAAGTTATTAAATACAAAGAATAAAAATAAGCCAGAAATGGAAATGTGAGCTCTGGATAATTGGAAGCAGGAAGCCAGGAGATCAGAAGCAGGTGGGCTTAGGAACCAGGACAGTTGAAACTCACAAATCAAAATAAGCTATGAAAAGAGAAATCAAAGGTCCCTCAGAAAGGAAAAAGAGTCTAGGTGTAGGTTTCCAGTTGGCCCTATGTTTTCTCCATCCCAATCTTCATTCAGCAATAGTCACCACGCACTGAGCACCAACCATACGCCCAGCATCAGAGCTGGCTTCTAGAAAATGAGGCCACATTTATGTGCAGCCCCTAGAAAGTACACAGTGCTTTAGGATTTGACTTTTAAATCTCACGTTGACTCAACTGTGTGCTTTCACCCTTTTTTGTTGTTGTTGTTTCTTTTAACTTTTTATTTTATATTGGCATATAGTTGATAACCAATATCCTGTTAGTTTCAGGTGTACAGCAAAGTGATTCAGTTATACATATACACGTATCTATTCTTTTTCAAAATCTTTTCCCAATTAGGTTGTTACATAATATTAAGCAGAGTCATGGAAATAAAAATAAATAAGTAAACAAATGGGACCTAATTAAACTCAAAAGCTTTTCCACAGCAAAGGAAACCATAAACAAAATGAAAAGACAACCACAGAATGGGAGAAAATATCTGCTAATGATGTGACTGACAAGGGATTAGTCTCCAAAATTTACAAACAGCTCATGCGGTTTAATATCATCAAAGCATTCACTCGTTTTTAATTCTTAGTTTTCTTTAAGAAATGAACAACGTCCTCTATACCTATGTTTGTGACTATCTCAATGTAAGCTGTCTTACATCCTATGGGAATGAAGCCCAATAAAGCAAACGCAAGGTAGATCTGCTCTAGAAACTGAGGAGATGCTTTCCATTCACAAAGCAAGGCAAGTCTCATGGAAGAAAACCTCTAGTAAGTGCTACATGATGCGGGTGAAGTGATGGAGTTATAAACCTCACAATGTGTCCTGTGGGCCTAGCCTTGTTGGGTCACCCAAAGATGCCTAATCGTAATCACTGCCACCTAGCCGTCTGTGGGCAGAATTTGGTCATTTGTTTTTCATTTACGGAAGGGGCTTTAACAAATTTACTGACTTAAAGAATTTCAACAGTATTTCTAATTTTTAATTGAGAGAATTAACGCAAAAATTGGAAATGTGAGCAATTAGAAAGGCAGTGCTTCTATGTAGAGAACCATCAAATTAACCATCAGGGCTTAATACCAGGTGTGAATGACCTGGATAGGATCCTTTAACTTAGAACTTTAAAAAGAGGAAATAAATTAGGTTAGATGAACCCAAACTCTTATAGATGAAACTATTTCTCTTAGATACAAGTGTAATTCATTATTATAAGTATGAGATAAATGTGGTTTTGTTTAATATCTTCTCACTAGGCAATGGGAAAACTTCTTAACCGCATGTGTCTAGAAGTAAATTTCAACACAGCTCAGTTCTCTTGTGAGTTGTCCTTTCCTTGAGATTCTTGTATTTTCCTGCTGATTGGCAGCAGTAACTTCTTCATTAAAATTATTTTCTTTTTTGTTTGTTTGTTTGTTTAAATTATGTAAGGGATAACACACCTAAGGTAAAGTACACAAATTTTAAATGTACATCTCAATATATTTTTACCCCTGTGGAACACCTGTAAACACCCTTGTAATTGCCATCCAGATCAATACATAAACATCGCCAGCATCGCAGAAGGCTTCCTTTGTACTGAGTCCTAGCCCCATGAAATAGTTTTGCTTCTTGTTAAAATTTATATCAATGGACTCATAAAATAGGCAGTTTTAATTTGTCTGAATACTTTCACTCATATGATTTCTGTGAGATCCATCCTTGGGTGTGACTGTTGTTCATTCTTTCTTGCTCCTGTATAGTAATTCTATACATGAATATACTGTAAATTGTTCATCCATTCTGCTATAGATAAATAATTTGAGTGGGATCAAGTTTTCAGCTATTATGAATGTCTTGTCAGGTTTGATTTTGTTTTATCTTCACTCATTCTGTTGGGTGTGCCGTGTATCTCACTTTGGTATTGTATTTTTATTTTTTAATTAATTAATTAATTTTTATCTACTTTTTATTGAAGTAGAGTCAATTTGCAATGTCATGTTAGCTTCACGTCATGTTAGGTGTACAGCACAGTGATTCAATTATACATATATATATTCTTTTTCAGATTCTTTTCCCTTATAGGTTGCTACAAAATATTGAGTAGAGTTCCCTGTGCCATACAGTTGGTCCTTGTTGTTTATCTATTTTATATACAGTAGTGTGTGTATATGTTAATCCCAAACTCCTAACTTATCCCTCCCCTGCCCCCTTTCCCCTTTGGTAACCATAAGTCTGTTTTCTACGTCTGTGGGTCTGTTTCTGTTTTGCAAGTAACTTCTCCTTTTCGGATGACTGGTGGTGTTGAGAATCTATCTTCGTGCCCGCTCTCCTCTTCCATGAAGTGCCTGCTTAACTCCTTTTCCCATTTTCCCACTGGGTCTTCTGGCTCCGTGATTTGTAAAAGCTCAGTATTCAACTGTTGCAGAGCTAGAATTTGATGTTTCATCCTACATTTTCTCTCCTCTTGGCACTGCTGCTATGTCTGCTGCTGTTGCGTTTTTTCCTCAGGTCTGTGTTTCTCTTGCTCTTTCCCATATTTCCCTCCTGCTTGATTTGTCACTACTCTCTGGGTCATGTGACTTTTGTGGCCACTTGCCAAACTTCCCAGTCTTCCAAGGAACTCTACTACAAGACTGCAGAGCCCAGGGCTGGTGAGTCCTCTCACGTTCCAAGGGTTAGCTTCTCATTCGGGGTTCCCTTAGTAGCATCACTGGTTTCACTGCTGATCACATATTTTTTTAATTGACTGACCCCATTGGTTACAATGGTCCATGTCACCAACTGACTGATGGACGAACATAGCCCTTAGATTTTCCCAGAATTCCGGGTCTCAATGTTCTGAGCCTCTGCCCTCTATTGACTGAGCAGTCTAATTGTGGACAGTAAGAAATAGCTTCTAGAAGAGCCCAACAGAAAGGCTAGTCACAGATAAACACATAGCTTTTTATTAACTTCTTTTTCATCTCTCTTCCTTCAAGCCCCCTCTTGTTATAAGTCACTCACAGATTTTCGATGATAGATATCAGAGCTTCTTCCAATAGGAGAGATTGATGACTTTTAAACTCCTTCATATTCCCACTTTCCCTCACTCAGCAGAATTTACAAAAAATATAAAACAAATGGAAGCCATGGTTTCCAAGGATAAATTCTATTTGTGACACTAAACTTAGAACAAAATGATTCCTCTTCAGCAGAGAAGGCTATAAACACAGATAAGCAGGTAAACCGACACAAGAACGCTGGACCCACGGTGGCTTAGACATTGACAGGCCCCAGGAAGGACAAAAATACCCATCAAATGCCAATCCTGACAGCAAGTTGCCTGTCAATATGCAAAGAAAAATCATTATCTTCATCAAAACATACTTGTATTGAAAAACTCAAAAAATAAAACCCAAACAACATACTTTTATTAATGAAGATACTGAGATCTCAGTGAGAGTAAATTGCTCAAAGTCAGTTAGAAATTGGTGGGGCAGGAATTTGATGCAGAACTCCTGTAAACACCCTTGTAATTGCCATCCAGATCAATATATAAACATCCCCAGCATCCCAGAAGGCTTCCTTTGTACTGAGTCCTAGCCCCATGAAATAGTTTTTGTAAGCATCTCCAGAAGGATGCTCTTTCTACACCTCAGGAAGCAAGCTACTCTCTATTCCTCCTTACTTTTGTTCTTACATCTCTCAGAGCATTTAAAGCACTTACTATGATCGACTTTTCATATGTTTGTGGCCTTAGACTGTGAACAGACACCAGAGATGGGTCTTATGGTTCCTTTTATCAGAGACAAGATCCTTAAGAAAGTTTGTTGACTGAAAAAGTGATTATGACATGTATAAACCCCGAAGGACATGCCTTGGGTTCTAATAAATTTCTGCACCCCTACAAAGGTGGAAAAGTTTCTTCTGAACAGGCAGAATCAGACAAGATAGCTAAAGAGCTTCTAGTCCTGTTCATACACTAGGCCCTCCCGTAAGGCTTATCTGCATGAAATCGTAACAAAACACTTAGGAGTAATTACTATTATTTTTCTCATTTCAAAGATGTAGATGTGAAAGAGATCCAGATATGTCTGACTCCAGAAAAAGCACCAACCCTTAACCATCATGGCTGCACTGAGGAGGTTTTAAGGCAAGATTCGAATTGAAATATAGTCCTAACGGGTCATTAGAGTCTGCATAAACTGAATTGGGGAAAGCGGATTCTGGTACAGCTAACGGCAAAGTAGGAAAGCAGGTGCACCAGAAGCATGGGTTTAATTCATCTTGGAAGGACAGAGGATGCCTGTTGAGAGAGGTGGGAGAACGTGACTGCAACGCACATGCTCTACCGTCTGACCGCAGATTTGCCTCTCTGCTCTGCCAATTGCTGTTTAACTCTCTGCAGGTGACTTGACCTCTCTGTGTTCTGTTTGTCAACCTCATGGGTTTTTTATGCGGATTAATATGTATGTATATAGAAGGGCTGTATCTGGTATATGGTTAGTACTCCGTGAGCCTGGCCATTTTATTATTATGAGCATTAGTATTACTTTAAAAATGGTACTCATTCAAATTTATAGGTTTTGATGTATTCATCAACAAACTTGTCTTATTTTTATATCTGTACTTCTTTTGCCCTGAGTTTCTACGGCTTAGAGTCAATGCGTTCTAGATTTGAAAATCTCTTAAGATGATCTATTTCAAGGTTCTCCTTTCAGTACAAGAACATCAGGCAAACAGGTGAGTGACTTGGCTACAGACATATAGCCTGGGCTCAGGCTCAGTGTGAGATGATGGGAAAGAGAGAAGTAGCAAATGTATATCACACAGAGAGCAAACCAAAACTCTAGCAGCGACAGATGCTTCCTTTTCTTGAAAAGATCTGATTTCAAATATCTGTTCAGTTGGAAGCCTGGCGGTCATGCTCTGTGTCTGAACTTCCAGGCAATTGCCAACATCTTTAAAACTAATTTTAAAAGTTGCTAGTTTTGCCTGCCCTGCTGCCATCATTCACACCCTACAGTATAGCTGTTTCGATGAGGATCCTTGTCGATAGAGTTCGTTCGATTAAAATGACTTGACCCAGGCAATTACGGTTTGAAGAGGTTTTCGTGTAGAGATGGGAGTTCGTGTCCAGTGATGTCATTGACACAGTTTCCTTCCCTGGAAGGAAAAAATCCCCAAAAATGCTTCTGGACTTAACCTCGTAAAGTGCCTGGTCAACAACTTAGCTTAATGAGTTATCACCTGGATTTCTGTAATGTGCCCTTCTCCCAAGTTTTCATCCTGAAAGGACCTCCCTTTCTATGTACATGTATGTATATGCATATCTATAAGCTGCGTGGAGCTCTACACATATGTGTGTATACATATAAATACATCCTTGTATAGTCTGTTTCCAAGGGGCTCAACTTTTCTTCTTCATGGGTCATAAAAATTAAATCATATTTATCAACAGCCATTACATTTGTTGTAGCCTCAGTGTTTTCCTCCTTTTATACATCACAACTTAACTCATGGGATGCATGTCTGGTAACCTGTTTTTTAAAATATCTGGGATGTGTGTCATGCGTGTTGACTCATTTTCATGATATAGGCTGAAGAGTAGTTTTGAAAAATGTCCCACCTGATTAAAATGTCCTTTGCCTAGCCTAAATATACAATCCTCAAGTAATAATAACAGAAAAGAGGAAAAGACAAATGAACTAGAAAATATGAAATCACTCTGATGAAAAATCCCCACTTAATGGAGCTTGTATTACTTATAATTCATGATAAGAGAGTGAACATGTGAAATACTGTTTTTGATGCTACTTTTTGATGTGATAAGAATATATTATCACACCTTTTCCTCATTTTAACAAAAGTATACTTCAGTATCTCCGCTTTGTAGCCTAGGAAATGAGGAGGCTTAGAGAGATTATTCAGGTTGTAAGTTTTACCTAATATGTGAACTATGTGTCAGTTTATCAGAATTTTAATATGAACCATGAGATTATAATAGAAGTATATCAAGTATTTTATAGGCCAGAAGTCAAGTATATGTTTAACAGGGTTTCCTCCATAATCCTCCAGCCCATTTTGCATTAGTTGTCTTACTTGCCTTTGAGGTTTCGTATTGTTTCCAATTTTAATACTTTCTATTAAAATAAGATTAGGCAGTTATACAGATAGAACTTTTAAAAAATTATCTCCACTCTTGATTTCCATTTTTCCTCCAAACTCTTCCTCTAGAAACTATAAAATATTTCTAAAAATTCATGTATTACCAATGAAAGCCATTAATCAATTACCAAACTAGTTGATTTCTTAAGCAAATTCTTAACTAATGTATTCCATTAAGAAGTCTAACCAGATCGACACAGCTAAATGTCCACTAAAATACTCAACCAGGAGGTGAGAGGTATTAGTCAATACACATATCGTGAAGAGACAGGATTTATTGTTTAGTTCCCTCAAACTGCTTCATACATATACGGCCCGTGAGTGTAAAAACACAAGCCGAAAACCAAAAGCAGATTGTCAAGTTTTCTTGAGCCTCTTTTGATAGCCTCCTTTCTTTGGGGACAGTATGGCTAAGGCTTCAACACTGGGATGAAACCCCAGGCATCTTCTACACTGGTTGTCACCATCCTCGCTGATATGGTCAGGATGCCTTATTGCACAGGGAAGAGTAAATTTATAGAGGCCAGGGGAGCAAAGCATGTTCACTTTCTGTGTACATATACCTTCTCTATTTCCTGCCAAGACTAGAAAAAGGTAATTAACATCCCTTCCCTTTCTGCTAAAACGAAGCTTTTAAATGAAAATATTTCTTTTCTCAAAATCATGAGTCACTTTGCTGTGCACCTGAAACTATCACAACATTGTCAATTGGCTATAATCCAATATAAAATAAAAAGTAAAAAAAAAATCATGTATTTGTTGGCTCTTCTTAGCCAATGGAAGTCATGTATTCAGGATAGATTTAGGACATCTCTCTAGCTAAATGTTATTGGCAGGTACCATCATAATTAAGCAATTATAGAATATGGTATGAACAGAAAAAAATTCTCCCAAAAATATAATTCCCTAGCTCTGCTTGTAATCTAAAGCATATACGATCATATCTTGGATGTGACTAGAGTTGATTTTAATGTGATTTTCTCTCTCAGAGTAATACATCCCAACAGAACCTTAGAAAAATGAAATGTCTATGCTATGGAACAAGTCAAGATTTACATGCATGGCTAATTGGGTGTAGTTATGCACAAGGACCAGAGTTAGAGACATATCTGCTTGCACGTGCCCTTGAATTCATATTAAACTTCCTTTGGGGAGTTTGTGTATTTCACGGGCATTTTAAATTCTCTTCCCTGATTGTCTTCTCAGAGTGTTTTTACAGAGTCAGCAGGGCATCCCTCCCCCTGAAACACAAAGGGACAGTGAGACAAATGACTCATCCAGGGTCACCAAGTGAACTGCAGACAAAAGTGAGGGTAGAATCGGATCACTGAGGTCAGAGCACAAGACTGTGCTGCTTTCTCTTACCCACAAAAAAAAGTGTTTCAGTAGATTTAATAATAAAATTTGACCTAAAAGCAGTAGTATAATCCTCCATGGCCAGGGAATAGAACATTTAACATAAAATTAGCTTATAACGAGCTAATTATTTCAATTTCCCTTTCTTTGCTTATATAATGGAGCAAGGGCTAATAAACAGTAAAATTACAAAAGTGGACAAGGGGAAGGAAATACAGAACTCAAGTCCGTACAAATAACCATCTGAATAATCAGAAAGTTGTCTGTAGTTAGGAGCAAGGACAATGTAGCCTTTACCAAGCAAACATTGAAAGGAAAGACATACTAAATAAAATGTATATTGCAATGCTATTTCCTTACTTATAGAGGCTGAATTTGAATAAATGAACCTCTTCTAACTTACATCCTTTTAAGAGCCAGTTGGCATTCCATATCTGCGAGCATCAGAGACCCCTGTGAATTTGAGCACTACGGATCTGCTGCAGGCTTTGTAGGCTGGTGGCTCCAAACAAGATTTTAGTCTTTGCCTCGCTCTGAAAACTTCCTTTTTCCACCAGAGTTACTGCGCTTGCCAAGAGTGACATAACCTTGAAATTATTTGTTACATTTTCCAATGAACAAACCCAGCTTGTTAAGGAAATGGGCAGCCTATGTCATTAGCAAAGAGTACAATAGTGGACTCAGAATTCAGCCTTAACTGGTGGGTCCAGAGCATTTGTTGTTTCTGGGAAATCACTCTGATTTTAGAAACAGTCCTGCATTTTAACTGCGCTGGTAGGGGTGTGCTGGCCTCTGGAGGTTGTTAGGGAAGCATGCCACCCTCCTGCACCACGTGAGAGCCGGGGTTCACAGGCTCCTCAATACATCCCCACCCAAGTATCACTGACTCTCATTTTAATTGCCCTTACCATCTATTAGTGGTCTTTCTCTGAACTGGGTTTGTTGGCAGTGAAATAAAATCTTGACGGCAACTGCTATTGATTTTTTCCGATTATACATTTAATACACCCCTACAGTAGACAACTTAAAAGTCCCCTCAAGAATCAAGTAGAAAACCAAATCACCGTCTCACCAGCCAAAGACACAACAATGAACACACAAACGCGTACAATTCTCCAACTAGAAGTAATGGTCATACACTCTATGTGGTTTGATTCAGGATCATAGGAATAGTTATAAAATGACACAATGCCTATTTGCTTCACAGCATTCACAATTTAACCAGAAGAACCATTCACATTCTCTCTGTATCTATATAGGTGGATAGTGTGATATACGGCGAACAGATTCATCCCAGAAATACCATCATGGAAAGTCTTGATTTGGCGATGGACCAACATGTGGAATTAACTTACAGAAAGTTGGTGCTTTCTGTTTTTCCTTTAAAATGTATACTCTTCCATGCCCTGGCTACTGTAAATAGAGCTGCAATGAACATTGTGGTACATGACTCTTTTTGAATTATGGTTTTCTCTGGGTATATGCCCAGTAGTGGGATTGCTGGGTCATATGGTAATTCTATTTTCAGTTTTTTAAGGAACCTCCATACTGTTCTCCATAGTGGTTGTATCAATTTACATTCCCACCAACAGTGCAAGAGGGTTCCCTTTTCTCCACACCCTCTCCAGCATTTATTGTTTGTAGGTTTTTTGATGATGGCCATTCTGACCTGTATGAGATGATATCTCATTGTAGTTTTGATTTGCATTTCTCTAATGATTAATGATGTTGAGCATTCTTTCATGTGATGGACCTAGAATCTGTCATACAGAGTGAAGTAAGTCAGAAAGAGAAAAACAAATACCATATGCTAACACATATATATGAAATCTAAAAAAAAGAAATGGTCATGAAGAACCTAGGGGCAAGACGGGAATAAAGACGCAGACCTACTAGAGAATGGGCTTGAGGACATGGGGAGGGGGAAGGGTAAGCTGGGACAAAGTGAGAGAGTGGCATGGACATATATACACTACCAAACGTAAAACAGATAGCTAGTGGGAAGCAGCCGCATAGCACAGGGAGATCAGCTCAGTGCTTTGTGACCACCTACAGGGGTGAGATAGGGAGGGTGGGAGGGAGGGAGATGCAAGAGGGAAGAGATATGGGGACATATGTATATGTATAACTGATTCACTTTGTTATAAAGCAGAAACTAACATACCATTGTAAAGCAATTATACTCCAATAAAGATGTTAAAAAAAAAAAAAAAAACTCTAGAAAAAGCAGACTGATCTATGTAACAGAGGCAGATGGTTGGTTTCCAGCAGGTGGAGGAAGCATCCGGAGCCTAAGGACACTTTATCCATTATCTTGAGTATGATGATGGTTTCTCAAGTGTATACATGTAGTAGAACTTATTAAAGTGTACACTTTAAGTGTAATTTATCATACGTCAATCATAGCTCAATAAAACTCCTTTTAAAAACACAAAAACAAAAAGCAAACAAACAAAATGTATATTCTACTTTAGCTTTTGATGTGAATTTTGTTTTTGAAGAGGTCGTATTTGCATGTTCCCCATAGAGAAAACTACAGGGAAAGGTATATTTTGAAAACCTTTCCTTCCATTTTTATCTCTGCCCATCTCATTATACCTCCTGCCCTAACAAGAAATGACCTTTACTAGTTCTGCATGTACTTTTTCAGTTTTTTCTTTGTATAAATACACGATTGTGTCTACTTATTTTCTACCTGCTTTTCATTAACAGTAGCCTGCTATATTGATTTTAGACACCTTGCAGTTCCTGTAGAAATTTCCATAAAAGTATATAGAGAACTTCAGTGGAATATATGTTCAGATATTCAGAACTTCCATTCCTGTGTGTGGAAGTCCTATAGTTTAAGTGATTCCTAGAGAAGGACAATTCTTTACAGTATTTTGTGGTTACAAACCATGCTGCCATGATAATCTTGTGCCAATGCTATTTCACTTTTGCAGCTATACGTTTAGGATAAATTCCCTGAGTAGGATTGCTGGATCACGGAGTAAATTCTTTGGTAATTTTGAAAGATATTATCTTTCATAAGGATTTTAATATTCTGTATACTACCGGCAATGGAAGCGTATGCTTTCCTTCAGTCATACCAACATTCTTTGTTATCAAACATTTAAGCTTGTGATTTTGATAGGTGAGAAATTATATCTCATTGTAGTTTCAGTTTGCATTAAACTTTTAAAAGAGATTGAACATCTGTTTTACATGTTCACAGATGTTGTGTTGTTTCTCTGGAAAATTATTTGTTCTGATCTCTGCCAATTTTTCTATTAGGTTCTTCCTCTTCTCAATTTTTAGAGCTCATTATTTATTAGAGAAATTAACCCTTTATAATAGGAGTTGCAAATTTTTTCTTTTTATTTACTTACAGTATTTGTTTTGAAGTGTGGGTTTTTTGGTTTCTTTCGCTTTGTTTTGTGTTTTGTTGTATTTTGTGTATGCACTTGCCTTGAGTTTTTATGTGATCAAATTTATCAGTCTATTTTCCCCAGAGCTTAAATTCAATCTTAACCAAAATTCTGTCCAGTAGAATATATTAAATATTTTAATATTTTCTCTTAGAATAAGACACTTTTGATGAAAGATAATGCTATCTCATCCTGAAGAGAAGCATTGCAAATTCTTAATTTATTTAAAATTTAATCTGGTATTTCCTCTTAAATGGAAGTGTTAACGCTACAAACGCTTGGAATTTGACTATTTCAGTGTCTAATCCCACATATACAGTTCTAAGTTTTCTATGATCATGAATATTTGATGAATTTATATGTTTTTGCATTATGGAGATATAGATCTCAATATCAATTCCCAATGGTCTAAAATAGCTCCCTTGGAAGATGAATATAATTCAGAATTTCTGATATTGAATTAACTGCAGAAAACCATCTGGGGATATACATGGATAAATGTCTCATGTATTCATAGTAGAAAGGCTAAAATTATAAAAATGATAATCCTGTATGCTAGTTTAACACTTGCATCACTTTATGTTCAGTACACAACTGGTGATACCTCGAGTTCTGGAACATCGTGGAACCTTCCGTCTGCTCTGGGCACCTGGTACAGTCGTGTGTGTGGATGTGTGTGATGACAATTACACAGTTTGCTTATTCAGCATCAGCTGCCTTGGGTTAAAGTCTGAACACATCTTAAGCTCTGCACGTCAGGGGTGTTTAGGACAGCTCAATCATTTATTTAGCCAGTACTAATACTGCTCCCTGGCGGGTGGATTCAGAGCTAAGCTCCAAGGCTCCAGCTCTAATTGGAGAAATCTCTGATAAATTCCCACAGCGTTCCACTTGGATACGTGTTGCTGTTCTGCTATGGGTGATCTCTGCACCACTCCCACCCACGACAACCCCGCTGGTACAATCCTGTCCTACAAACTGCTGTGGTGGACAGTATATCTTTGGACTGATTTGATGGAGTCAGATTTTTCTTTCCTAGCCTCAGTGGAGACGTTCTGCCCCGTTCAGTTTCCTATTTTGCAGGAATAATGGACAAGGCAAAGTGGTGATAAATTCTGACAGTAAGCCAAGTTATATTTTCTTGTTGCATGAAAAGAAAATACTCATCCTAAAAGCGTGGTTTTCGTTCTCCCTTTTAAATTACTTGAAGAAAGCGTGTTTACCCAGATGCGACCCCCTGGGTCTCCTTTGTCACCTCGAGCAGCCTGCTCATCCTTTCCCACAAAAGCCTCTTCATTAACTCCTTGTGATGTGTGAAAGATCTCCACTAACATGAAACTGTCCAACAAATACTTTATTTCTTCACGTTGGTTAGCAAACATAACTTCAACTCTATTCAAGGTGATGGGTGCTTTGTCTGTACTCACTCATTTTCGTGATGCCATTTTTTTTTTTGGCCATGCCATGCGGCCTGTGGGATCCTAGTTGCCCGACCAGGGATCGAACCCGGGCCCTAGGCAGGGAGAGCGTGGATTCCTAACCATTGGACTGCCAGGGAATTCCCTTGTGACATCATCTTTTGATAAAAATCACACATTAGTTTCTATCATTGAGTGTATAGTATACACTCTGCTAAACATTCCACATACCTTCTTTCATTTAAGACTCACAACAATCTTATGAGACAGACGTTCTAACTGACTCCATTGTATGGATGAAAAATTGGAAGCATAGATCGTTTAACTTACTTTCCCTAAGCTGCATATGTAGCAAGAAAGCCCAGTGAAAACCCAGGTGTATCTTATACCAGACGGAGCCCAATTTGTCACAGTAATATCCATGTATGTAGAAATATTAGAAAAGTGCAGATGAAGACAAGATGAAAATTAAAAGCCTTCACGCTCAGTTTCCTTCCCAGGAGGTATGCGCTGTCAGCCAGAAATTCTGTAAGCCGGGATGAGTGTCCACCCTCCCGCCACGTCCCCCGACATGGTACATGTCACAGAGGAGCCCAAGCTTTACTAAATATGTTCAACAACCTGCTCTTCCCCCACCTACTGTATCTCCAAGGGGTGTGTGTGTGTGTGTGTGTGTGTGTGTGTGTGTACCTTCTTTGTTCTTTTAAAAACATGCATCACAGTTGTCTACTGACAGAATATTCTAGAATATACTATCAGGTATGGAAGCATTTCTCTACTTCATTTGCTTTAAGTTTTACTGACATTTCAAACAAGCTGCACAGGCCACTTTGATGCATACCTCGTCTCATACTTGTGTCTCTCCCTTCCCGCTTGTACTCCTAACAACAGTTTATGCGTTACTATTTTCTTGTTAAGTCCTGGCATAATCAAATTTTAAAACTTTACCAAACTGCATGGTGAACAAGGGTGTGTGTGTGTGTGTGTGTGTGTGTGTGTGTGTGGTTTGTGAGCAGCTGTCTTGACCGTGGTCATGAGGAAGGTGAGCAAATCATCTCTGGGTAATAAATTAGTCACTTCAAATCTGTTTTCTGATGAAGCCAATGTGTAACCCAGGAAGGAACCACTAATGAGGTGCTTAACCCATCTGCCCAGGGGATGGCCAAGCCTCTTTTTGAGGCCTTGCGGGATTGAACAGCATTAGAAATAGATGAACGATGGCTTATTCTGAATCCCCTGCAGGCCGAACTGGTCACACAGAGAGCATGCCCTGTCAGTGGGCTGGCGTTCATTGAGCATCTAGAGAACAGAACGCCCGTTGGACGTGCACAGCTTTTCCACAAGCCCAAGTACATGCTCAGCCCTGGGCTGCCTTGTTCAGCCTAAGGTGTCTGAGAATTTGGTGTTAGAGTGGGTGTGATTCAGTATTATGATATATAACTGTTTGTTTTGAATATTGTCCAACCTGTGTCAAATTAGTTTATTCCATGGGGCATTGTTTTAATGGAATATTTCTTCAAACTTGAATTCACTGTATGTTGACATTAATGCCTCCTTGACAGTTCTTTGGACAATCCAACATGTCCACACCTCTCCAACTGCCTCTGCCCTCCATTGAGCTGAAATTCCATGTCTTTTCTTATCAGTAAGGAATTAAATCCATCACTTTCAAATGGAAAGAACTGTATCAATTTCAGAAATAACTCTTTCTTTTTTGAAAAGGGTATGATTTCAGTGTGAGCTGATTTTCTCAATCTATGGAGCACCAGGAAAGAGTGGTGTGGGTGAGGTCATCATATTTGAGGGTGTAATCTGAGTGTAATATGCAGTTAAAATCATGAGGGCAGGTAATCGCTCTAGATGGAAAAAGCAAGTGGTATCGTGTATGCAGGATTTAAACTGCAAAGGGCATGACTGAAAAATCCCTCCTAAAATGAAGAAAATGTTTAAAAGAAACATCATCTCTGGCTATGGGTAATTCAGAAAGATAATAACACAAAATTCTACTCTATCTATATTATAGAATCATATAATGGATTCTATAATAGAGTATATAATAGAAGCAAAATGTAATGCATTGATTCTCTAATCTCTTTATTTTAGAGATGAGAAAAAGAAGATGCAGTGCAATAATAGTAGTAGTAATAACAATAATGTAATAGCTACAACTAAAACTTCTTGAGCACTGACTGTGTCACAGACACTGCTATAAGCACATTGCATATATTAGCTTATTTAATTCTCTTGATATGAGGTCAATAACATTATTATTACCCATGGAAAATCTGGAGCAGAGGGTTAGGGAACTTGCCTAAGCCACACAGCCAGGAAGAGACAGGCTCCAGTTTTGAATCCAGGCAGCTGGACTCCAAAATCCATGTTCTTAACCACCACGACCACCATCACCACACACACACACACAAACACACCTGTGTGTGTGTACATGTATATATGCATATATGTATGCATATATATTTAATATATCTCCGATGTCTTCAGTCTGTGGCCCTGTCCTTAAGATCTCTGTTAATATTAAACAAAACCTGGCTTGGCACCCCACCCCCAATTACATATATCATGGAACAAAGGTTATCTTAGAGTTTCTATTTTTTGAATCAATTATTTCCAGTGCCCCTTCCAGAATTTTTTTGATTCCTAGGAACTTAAATACCCATGGTCACCGTAATCCTAAGAACGTTAACATCACTCATGGCAGATCTCCTGCTCCTTTTGCTTCACTCTCTACTGAAACTGACCCCCTTTAAGAGTGAAGAGGGATTTGCTGTTGTGAACATAAAGTCATCTTTAGGAAACACGAGATGACAGACTATGGAAAATCACTGCAGGCTATTTACCTTTTCTTAAGACCTATCTCCCCTCTTTGTCTTTCCTTCCCCTTCTCCTACCCTATCTCTTTGTGGCAGGCTCTTCTTTCTGAACCACAGGGGGTGTGTGTGATTTTTTTCGTACCCCATGGTGGGAAGATTTGACAAATTGATCTTGTAATATACCGGGGTGGCATGTAGGGGTTATTCGATAACACAGAGTTCCCTCTACTTCTTGCTTCTATCTGCTGACGCTCTGCTTCATGAAAAGGAATGGATGTTTTCTCCTTCTTGAGTACAGGTGTGATCCTAATATTTGCAAGTAGAGATGCTGCCACCTCACACCTTTTCTTTTTTTCACCTCTGCCTCTCTTCTGCACCCTAACTGCCCACTGGAGTTCCAATTGCTCCCACCAAACGGATAATTATCCTTTGGTCAACCCTTCACACCTCCCTACTGGTGGAGAGTTTGCCTTTAGAAAGCTGACCCACAGATGAGGACAGCACCGTTACTGGCAGTGGTCCAGGGGCATTTAGGAAAGCACCCTGAAGCAGGACAGAGTGAAAGAACACAGAGTTGGAAGTTTACACAACTATTTGATGAACGTGGGGATGAGAGTGAGAAGTACTGTTTACACCTTTGCAGGGAGCCCTGCACTGATGTGTTCTACAGTCCCTACCAATACCCTTTCCTCTGTGCACACTGATCCCAACCAGTCCTGGGAGCCCCACTGTTCCCCACTGGAGCTGATCTGTGTATCATAGGAGAAAGGGGTCTAGGGTTTCTGACCCTTCCTGGGACTTGTAACTTCTGCCTTTTCAGGCCTGAGTCCTATGCTGATATAAAGTTTCTTCCGTTCATATTTTGGTGGCGCTACAATGAGGTCGGAAAAGCCCATCACTGGTTTGTTTTTGTTGGTGGTGGTGGTGTTGTTTTTAATTTTTATTGGAGTATAGTTGATGTACAATGCTGTTGTTAGTTTCAGCGTACAGCAAAGTGAAGCAGGTATACATATACACATAGCCACCGTTTTTAAGATTCTTTTCCCATGCGGGCCACAGTATTGAGTAGACCGTCCCTGGTTTTACTTGTCATCTCTTGCTACTCCGTTGAACTACTTTTTCTGAAGGAAGCCTCATGCATTCTTCCATGAGGAAAGCATATCCTTTTGTTAACATCACTTGATCCAACACCTTGTTTAATGGCAGCCCTAGGATTACTGTGCTACAGGTATTTGCTTCCTTCTGGAGCATGAAGGACCATCTGTGGGTCCAGGGACTTGGGCTAATGGTCTCAAGTTTTTCACTGAATGAAAAGAAGGGGTGTGCCAGATCATCCCACAGGGATATGCATGTTCTCACACATGATGCACACTCACACCTGCACCCACATTCACAAATATAGAAATATATATTTGAACTCCATTTACATTTCTAATTTTATATTCAGAGGGATAGGAGTTTGCTTGCCTTAAGTAAGAACAACTTATGGGAGATTGTTCAAAATGGAGGAGTAGAAGGACGTGCTCTCACTCCCTCTTGCAAGAACACCAGAATCACAGCTAACTGCTGAATAATCATTGACAAGCAGACACTGGAACTCACCGAAAAAGATACCCCACATCCAAAGACAAAGGAGAAGCCACAAAGAGATGGTAGGAGGGGCACAATCACAATACAATCAAATCCCACAACTGCTGGGTGGGTGACTCACAAACTGCAGAACACTTATACCACAGAAGTCCACCCACTGGAGTGAAGGTTCTCAGCCCCACATCAGGCTTCCCAACCTGGGGGTCCAGCAATGGGAGGAGGAATTCCTAGAGAATCAGACTTTGAAGGCTACCAGGATTTGATTGCAGGACTTCAACAGGACTGGGGGAAAGAGAGACTCCACTCTTGGAAGGACACACAAAGTAGTGTGTGCATCGGGACCCAGGATAAGGAGCAGTGACCCCAGGGGAGACTGAATCAGACCTACCTGCTAGTGTTGGAAGGTCTCCTGCAGAGGTGGGGGCATGGCTGTGTGTCACCGTGAGAACAAGGACACTGGTAGCAGAAGTTCTGGGAAGTACTCCTTGGTGTGAGCCCTCCCAGAGTCTGCCATTAGCCCCACCAAAGAGGGCGGGTAGGCTCCAGTGTTGGGTCACCTCAGGCCAAACAACAAACAGGGAGGGAACCCAGCCCCACCCATCAGCAGACAAGTGGATTAAAGTTTTACTGAGTTCTGCCCACCAGAGCAACAGCCAGCTCTACCCACCACCAGTCCCACCCATCAGGAAACTTGCACAAGCCTCTGAGATAGCCTCATCCACCAGAGGGCACACAGCAGAAGCAAGAAGAACTACAATCCTGCAGCCTGTGGAACAAAAACCACAATCACAAACAGACAGAAAAGATGAAAAGGCAGAGGGGTATGCACCAGATGAAGGAACAAGATAAAACCCCAGAAAAACAACTAAATAAAGTGGACATAGGTAACCTTCCAGAAAAAGAATTCAGAATAATGAGAGTGAAGATGATCCAGGACCTCAGGAAAAGAATGGAGGCAAAGATGGAGAAGATGAAAGAAATGTTTAACAAAGATCTAGAAGAATTAAAGAACAAACAGAGATGAACAACACAATAACTGAAATGAAAATACACCAGAAGGAATCAATAGCAGAATAACTGAGGCAGAAGAACGAATAAGTGACCTGGAAGACAGAATGGTGGAATTCACTGCTGTGGAACAGAATAAAGAAAACAGAATGAAAAGATATGAAGACAGCCTAAGAGACCTCTGGGACATTAAATGCAACAACATTTGCATTATAGGGGTCCCAGAGGAGAAGAAAGAGAGAAAGGACCCGAGAAAATATTTGAAGAGACTATAGTCGAAAACTTCCCTAACATGGGAAAGGAAATAGCCACCCAAGTTCAGGAAGTACGGAGAGTCCCATACAGGATAAACCCAAGGAGAAACACTCCGAGACACACAGTAATCAAATTGGCAAAAATTAAAGACAAAGAAAAATTATTGAAAGCAGCAAGGGAAAAACAACAAATAACATACAAGGGAACTCCCATAAGGTTAACAGCTGATTTCTCCGCAGAAACTCTACAAGCCAGAAGGGAGTGGCATGATATACTTAAAGTGATGAAAGGGAAGAACCTACAACCAAGATTACTCTACCTGGCAAGGATCTCATTCAGATTCGATGGAGAAATCAAAAGCTTTACAGACAAGCAAAAGCTAAGAGAATTCAGCACCACCAAACCAGCTCTACAGCAAATGCTAAAGGACCTTCTGTAAGTGGGAGACACAAGAGAAGAAAAGGACCTACAAAAACAAACCCAAAACAATTAAGAAAATGCTCATAGGAACATACATATCTATAATCACCTTAAACATGAATGGATTAAATGCTCCAACCAAAAGACACAGGCTTGCTGAATGGATACAAAAACAAGACCCATATATATGCTGTGTACAAGAGACCCACTTCACACCTAGGGACACATTCAGACTGAAAGTGGGGGATGGATTGAATTTGGTAAAGTTGCAGGATACAAAATTAATGCACAGAAATCTCTTGCATTCCTATATACCAATGATGAAAAATCTGAAAGAGAAATTAAGAAACACTCCCATTTAGCATTGCAACAAAAAGAATAAAATACCTAGGAATAAACCTACCTAGGGAGACAAAAGACCTGTATGCAGAAAACTACAAGACACTTTTGAAAGAAATTAAAGATGATACCAACAGATGGGGAGATATACCATGTTCTTTGATTGGGAGAATCAATATTGTAAAAATGACTATGCTACCCAAAGCAATCTACAGGTTCAATGCAATCCCTATCAAATTACCAATGACATTTTTTACAGGACTAGAACAAAAAATCTTAAAATTTGTATGGAGACACAAAAGACCCCAAATAGCCAAAACAGTCTTGAGGGAAAAAAATGGAGCTGGAGGAATCAGACTCCCTGACTTCAGACTATACTACAAAGCTATAGGAATCAAGACAATATGGTACTGGCACAAAAACAGAAATGTAGATCAATGGAACAGGATAGAAAGCCCAGATATAAACCCACACACCTATGGTCAACTAATCTGTGACAAAGGAGGCAAGGATATACAATGGGGAAAAGACTGTCTCTTCAGTAAATGGTGCTGGGAGGGCTTCCCTGGTGGTGCAGTGGTTGAGAGTCTGCCTGCCAATGCAGGAGAGATGGGTTCGAGCCCTGGTCTGGGAGGATCACGCATGCCGTGGAGCAACAAGGCCCGTGAGCCACAACTACTGAGCCCGCGCTTCTGGAGCCTGTGCTCCGCAACAAGAGAAGCCACGATAGTGAGAGGCCTGTGCACCGCGATGAAGAGTGGCCCCCGCTTGCCGTAGCTAGAGAAAGCCCTTGCACAGAAACGAAGACCCAACACAGCCAAAAATAAATAAATAAAATACTGAATACATAACTATTTAAAAAAAAATGGTGCTGGGAAAACTGGACAGCTACATGTAAAAGAAGGAAATTAGAACACTCCCTAACACCATACATAAAAATAAACTCAAAATGGATTAGAGACATAAATGTAAGACCAAACACTATAAAACTCTTAGAAGAAAATATAGGAAGAACACTCTTTGACAAAAATCACAGCAAGATCTTTTTTGACCCACCTCCTAGAGTAATGGAAATAAAAACAAAAATAAACAAATGGGGCCTAATGAAACGTAAAAACTTTTGCACAGTAAAGGAAACCATAAAGAAGATGAAAAGACAACCCTCAGAATGGGAGAAAATATTTGCAAACGAATCAACGGACAAAGGATTAATCTCCAAAATATACAAACAGCTTATGCAGCTCAATATTAAAAAAACAAACAACCCAATCCAAAAATGGGCAGAAGATCTAAATAGACATTTCTCCAAAGAAGACATACAGATGGCCAAGAAACACATGAAAAGCTGCTCGACATCACTAATTATTAGAGAAATGCAAATCAAAACTACAATGAGGTATCACCTCACACCAGGTAGAATGGGCATCATCAGAAAATCTACAAACAACAAATGCTGGAGAGGGTGTGGAGAAAAGGGAACCCTCCTGCACTGTTGGTGGGAATGTAAATTGATATAGCCATTATGGAGAACAGTATGGAGGTTCCTTAAAAAACTAAAAATAGAATTACCATATGATCCAGCAATCCCACTACTGGGCATATACCCAGAGAAAACCATAATTCAAAAAGACACATGCACCCCAATGTTCATTGTAGCACTATTTACAATAGCCAGGTCATGGAAGCAACCTAAATGCCCATCGACAGACGACTGGATAAGAAGTGGTACATATATACAATGGAATATTACTCAGCCATAGAAAGGAACAAAACTGGGTCATTTGTAGAGATGTGGATGAATCTAGAGACTGTCATACAGAGTGAAGTAAGTCAGAAAGAGAGAAACAAATATCATATATTAACGCATATATGTGGAACCTAGAAAAATGGTACAGATGAACCGGTTTGCAGGGCAGAAATAGAGACGCAGATGTAGAGAACAAACGTATATACACAAAGCGAGGAAAGTAGTGGAGGGTGTGGTGGTGGTGTGATGAATTGGGAGATTGGGATTGACATGTATACACTGATGTGTATAAAATGGATGACTAATAAGAACCTGCTGTTTAAAAAAATAAATAAAATTCGAAAAAAAAGAAGAAAAGCAAGATGAAGAAAAGTATGAATAATATGACCCTGTTTTTGTAAAACTAACAACAATAAAAATATTTCACGTACATGTAAAAAAAAGAAAAAAGGACAACTTACGGTGATAAATCTGAAACATGTCAGATGGCAAGGGAAGTTCAATCTCATGGTAAAAGAATCTCCTAAATGAATTCAGTAAATTGTAGAATCTCCTTCTTTTTTAAGGTTGAAGGTATTTACTTGTATGTATATATCACATTTTCTTTATCCTGTCGTCCATCAACACTTAGTTGTTTCCATACCTCAGCTATTGTGAGTAATGCTGCAACGAACAAGGGAGTAGAGATACCTCTTGAGACAGTGATTTCATTTCCATCAAAAATATGTCCAAAGTGGAATTGCTGGATCATATGGTAGTTCTATTTTTAATTTCTTGAAGAATCTCTATACTGTTTTCCATAGTGGCTGTGCTATTTTACTTTCCCACCAACATTGTACAAGGGTTCCCTTTTCTCCATTTATCCTCACCAGCATTTGTTATCTCTTGTTCTTTTGATAATAGATAGCCTAATAGGCGTGAGGTGATGTCTCATTGTGGTCTTGATTTTCATTTCCCTAATAATTAGTGATGTTGAGCACCCTTTCATGTACATGTTGGCCATCTGTATGTCTTCTTTGGAAAGCTGCCTGTTCAGGTCCCTTGTTTATTTTTAATTGAGTTATTTGTTTACTGTAATTGAGTTGTATGAGTTCCTTGTATATTTTGGATATTGGCCTCTTATCAGGTATGTGGTTTGTAAGTATTTTCTTCCATTTCATAGGTTCCCTTTTCATTTTGTTGATGGTTTCCTTTGCTGTGCAGAAGCTTTTCAGTTTGGTACAGACTCAGTTGTTTATTTTTTGCAGGATGGGCCAAAGAAGCTGGCCCACCATGGAGGCCCAGCCAGCTTAGACCAGACTCTGAGCTGATGGCCTTTCCAAATGAAGGCAGGGGTCCCATCATGCTGTCATTGGTCACTATGTGTATTTCTTTTTTAAGGGAGATTTAATAAAAGAGAATAGAAAGGTCATTTTGGAAATGCTAGCTTTTACTTAAAAGAAACATTCATGGTGTATTATTTATGATTTCCCATCTTGTGTTCCAGATATGAAGTATTCTTTAAGAAAAATACACATGATTAGGAGACAATTTTAATTGTCATTTTTGAGCTCTTAGTCAAAATTTGTTATACCTTTTTCTGTCACTAAGACTTTTGGGGTTCAGCTGCATCTTCTGGTCCCTCTCGTTCCCCTCTTCGGCTTCTTGAAGTTTGATTCCCTGGGGACAGTGCTGGCACATCATGTATTTACCAGCAGAGAGGACTCCTTGATGGTTTCCCTGCACAAAATGAGCAGCTCTCTTGTCAGGAGGCTGTTTCATCCTCTCACAGCTTGGCCATCTATTGAATAAATACAGGCTACTGAAAGTTCAAAGTATAAACACATGTGAAGACATGCAGGGCTACTCTGTATGGACCCCTGCGATTCAAATGGCTCTTGAATAATTTTATGCCATTTGGAAACATCTTATGAGGCACGAAGTCTAGCAAACATGGCATCTTAAAGTTTGCTTTTCTGACTATTTTCTCTGAAAAGTAATAGGAGTAATTTTCTTGGCAAAAGCTCCCACTATTCCCCTTTCATTTTTCCTTATCTTTTCTGTACTCTCTCTCAGTGATGCCTCTTTCCGTACACCTTCCTCTCCTGGGGAGGTGGGTTAGAAAGAAGGAAGGAAAGGGGGGAGGAAGAAAGGAAGGAAGTAGGGAGGGAGGGAGGAAGGAGGGAGGGAAGAAACTTTTGGGGTTTGGTCTTCAATACCGGGGAAACAAGTCATATCTAAATTGGACATGTAGGTCCCATTCCTTGGGTAGAAATGTAGGTCCCATTCCTTGGGTAGAAACGGTTTCTTGATTTTTTTTCCTCTACTGTTTCAAAGCCACCTTTTCTGTGTGTCTGCAATAATGGTCTTTGGGGGAGAAGTTAAGCACTGCTTATAAACATGGGATCCCAAGAGACTCAACATCTGGCAAAATCTCATTAACACTTTTGCTTCAATTCTCTATGTTGGATACACTTAGGGTAAGTTTTATTGGAAAGAGGCATCATTAACTCACATCTTGCCCTTTTCCCTGCTGCTTGTCCTTGTCAACAGCAAACGATGAATAAAGTATAAGATGCAAGTCCAAACAGTCACACCAGAGCAGGTCGTCTCGGTGGTGAACATCACCTCCTTTCCCATTTGCTTGCCTTATTTTTTCAAACATCTTTCTTATATGACTTGTGAACCAAGAACAAAGTATTTTAAGTCAAGTAATACAGACCAGTAATTATATCCAGTATCCCTTTTATTTTTCTGAGACTTAGCCTCTGAGTTGTTATTTTATCTTTGCGTTCATAGTTACATGTAAAACAGTTTATAGAAGAAAGTCTATTGGCTATTTTAATATCCCTGGCAGTCAGATACAATGTTTAGTACAACAAAAACACAGAACATTTTGTGACTACTCCTCTATGCCAGCCACTGTTTTATATCCATTAAATCACTTAATTATCATAATTTATGAGGTGGGCAGCAATATTAAACCAAGGCACAAAAAGATAACTTACCTTAGGTTACACACCTAATAAACGGTAGAGTCAGAATTAGAACATAGGCGATCCAATAGAGATAGGAAGTTTGTTATTTTTCCTCCCCAAAAAACATATTTTAAGTGCTATTGGTAAAGTCCATTGCATCTTTCCACTTCACCATGCTTTCTATTACATCTGCCCTAAGGTCACCCTAGACATTTCGGGGATCTAAGGAGAAGTTGAATTGGAGATTTAATTTTAGGTTTAGTGATATGTTTACACAGTTCACAGTTACTGTTGGGTATACGTAAGTGTCTACTAGCTCTCCTGGTTTAGAAATGAGTCCTAGTAATAACCTTACTGTCCACTCTGCCAATTCACTTGTCACTGTTACACAAAGAATGTAGGTCAGCGTGCACTAGAACAGGCCCACCAGTGCCCTGTGTACACAGCCCGAAAGTAGGTCACACGTACAAGAAACAGATTTGAAATGTACATAGACAGAAGCTTGTCTTCCAAACCTTGCAGCTCATAAATTAAATAAACTTAGTAGAGTTTTTCCTAAACTTGACAGCAATCCTAAAAATTCACTTTACATTACCATTAACAAGTTGCAAAGCTGAAATAAATCTTTTCTAAACAGTGAGAAACAAGAAACACGTTTTGATCAACTGTGCCAGGAGGAAGACTAATTTATCTTTCTACACTCTGATAGAAAATGCTATGGAAATAACAGAAATCAGCAATCAAAGGGTACACAGCCAGAAACATATGGGGGAAAATTGTTTCAATGAAAATGTTTCAATTAGAAAATAGAAACATGCTGCTTTTCTAGATTTTATGTTCATAAGCTTTCATAAATAACTTGTGATTTTTTTTTTACATTTTAAATAAGTATTGACTTTATACCTACTTTTGTAGTCTTAATTCTGTGTTTTTTAAAAAGAGCCCCCAAATCTATAGTAGCTTCAGGTTGGTAGGATTAAAAATACATTTGCTGGGAGGACCAACATGTACTTATGTGCATATGTTTTATAGCTCACGACACAGGATTATCATTAACTTTTGGATCTCTTTCTCCTTTTCCTTTCAAAATATTGCTTAGTGACATAATGGAGTTTCTTTAACTGACTAGTCCCAAGGAGAATCGAGAAGAAATTCTTTCAGTGTGAACTCTTTTTAAGCATACAAAAAATAATTCCCTGGTTACCTAATAAAATATGATAATCCTGTGTGACTCAATGTTTTTCAGTGAGATTTCTGGGATGTAGGGATATTCCAGAGTGACACCATAGGTGAAGATGAAGAAGGGGATCCAAATATGTGGGGCGAAGGTCTACACAGCAAATACTCAACAGATCCATCTAAGCGTTAAACCGTTTAGAGAAGACTTTATTTAATCTTATTAACTTTTTCTTGGTTTATCTATCTGAATAGGCTCTCTATTGGTCCAGACACTGCAGGAATGGTCTGCAATAATATTTATTCATTTAAATAATTATTATTTGTCTATTATGTATAAACATTGTCCTAGAGGCTGGTGATGCCCCAGTGAACAATCACACAAGGTGTCTTCTGCCCTGGAGCTTATACTCCGTGGAAGAGTAGGATGCCTTACATGGGGATTAGGCACAGGATCCTGGCTCTGCACACCCAACGATCCTCAAACACAACCTACCTAAAACATCCTCAGATGGCCGTTCATACAAGCAGCACAAAGCCACACTTGAAAAATATTCAAATGAAAATACACACATTCGGTCATCAGGATCAGTATACCAAACACAGAATCTTGCCTGGGTCAGTGAAGGATGTCATCCTGTGAATTTATACCTTTGCTCCACCTGACTGCCTCCCAGGATCCTTACCACCTTTGAAGTTGCTCGTGGATTCACGGTGCTCTGCTGAAGATATGTCAGATCTTATACAAAATTTCAGTTTTATCCCTATGATTCAAAAATGAATGAGACTCAGACCCCGTATCTCTCCCACCTTATCATTTTTCTCTGAAAGATCTAGTAGGAAAACTGAGGTAGCAAAGCATCCATTTTAAGACTAAGATCAGCTACTAAGGGAAGATTCCAACATCTGAAATATCAGGATAACATTATTAATGATAACATTATTAATAATGTTAATTATTATTAACAACACAATCTGTTGTCTTATGCCAGCCTCCATCCTGCTCAAGGGATACTCACTGGTGGTAGAGAATGTACCCTCTGCCATGGCTTCTCTGAGTAAACTCAGAAAGTGTATAAGTCATAAGGAAAGTGCTTGACGTCATTCATTGTGGAGCAAAGTGAGAGACAGGATAAATCTAAGTTGTTTCTTTGCACTGCATGTAGGTATCATCCACTCTCTTGTTATGTGTTATTCCACTGATGATGTTATTAGTAGAAGTGCATGTGTGGCCTTGGTGAATCAGTGGAGACGTAGAATGTACTTCTTTCCGAAATTTCAGTTCTTAGTGACAAAGTAATTCTCAAAAGCAATACAAATGGAAAGAAAGAAAGAAAAAGGAAGGAAGGAAGGAGGAAAGAAAACTAGCCTAATAGGCAATTAAGAAAATGCAACTTGGGCTTCCCTGGTGGCGCAGTGGTTGAGAGTCCGCCTGCCGATGCAGGGGACACGGGTTCGTGCCCCGGTCCGGGAAGATCCCACATGCCGCAGAGCGGCTGGGCCCATGAGCCATGGCCGCTGAGCCTGCGCGTCCGGAGCCTGTGCTCCGCAATGGGAGAGGCCACAACGGTGAGAGGCCCGCGTACCACAAAAAAAAAAAAAAAAAAGAAAAAAAAGAAAATGCAATTTAAGCAATAATAACATACCATGTTCTACCTTTCAAACTGCTGAAGAACTTAAGCGCACACACAATGTTCTAGGCCGCTACTGCTTATAAAAATCCAGCCCAAATTGAGTGGCATAAAGGAACCATCATTTTATTACGTTCATGCGTTCTGTGGGTCAGAAATTCAGAAAAAGCAACAACAGACACAACTTGTTTCTGCCCCACAGAGTCTGGGAGCTCAGCTGGGAAGACTCATAGTTCACTGGTTGACCTCAGATTAAATGTCAAGCAAATATCTAGAGATGACCTCTTCATGTGTCTGATTTCCTCACAGAAAGGCAGCTAATTTCCAAAAGCAAGTGTCTAAGAGAAGTCAGATGGAAGTTCTCTTTTTTGATGACCTGGCCTTGGAAATCACATTGCATCACTTTTGCCAATCAAGATTCCACCCATATGCAGAGAAGGAACAAAGACTTTACTTCTTGATGCGGACAAGTGTCAAAGTCACATTGTCAGAAGATTATGGGTGATAGAGATTTTGCAAACATTTTTGGAAAATGCAATTGGCCACACACACTAGTCACCAAGTTTTTTGAGGATTTAGGAAAATGAGAGCATAGTGGTCCCTGAATACCATGGGGGATTGATTCCAGGACACCCCATACCAAAATCTGGGGATGCTCAAGTCCCTTATATAAAATGGCACAGTATTTGCATATAACCTACACACACCCTCTTGTATACTTTAAATCATTCCTAGGTTTCTTATAATACCTAATACAACGTAAATGCTATGTGAACAGGTACTGGTGAGTGGCAAAGTCAAGTTATGCCTTTTCGAGCACTCTGGAAATTTTTTTTCTGAATAGTTTTGATCTGCCACTGGTTGAATCCATAAATGCAGAATCTGGGGATAAGCAGGGCCAACCGTAATGACAGTTTCGTGCTATCAGTCTGGTCACCTGCTGTACCTAACAGAAGACTTAAAATGTATCTATCCCTTGACAAACTAATTCAAGGTTTCCAAGTACTACATACTAAAGAAATAACCATGGCTGTTTCTATAGTCCATAGGTGCCGTGGCTCACCTGTGTGTGCATAGTGTGCCCTTTCCAATCATATCTGAATGACTGCAGCACATACCTCCAAACTGTAAGGGGAATACAGGAAGTTAGGTTCCTTCACTTGTCCCTGCCCCGACCCGGGTACCAAAGGTTATGTCCCAAGCTGCTGTCAGCATCAGCTCTCCATCCTGTTCCTGACCTTAGATGAATTCAATGATGCAGAGTTTAAACACTTAGTAATGATGGAGGTGGCGTTACAGGTCATTGTAGTTACTTTCAATGTGATTTTTTTAAATGTTCTATATTTTACCTTGGCTAATTCCCTTGTTATCAGAAAAAAAGTTATTAAAAGGAAACCAAAAATTTTCAGTTCTTACCTTACACGAATCTGGGGCAGCAGAAGATGTTTTGGTCCCTACCTTACAATGATCTTGCCAAAGGAAGTTAGATAGATAAGATAGATAAACAGATAAAAAGGTAAACGATGAATAAACAGATTTATGTATAATCACATATATAGATGTGTTTTACTTGGCCCATAGTAGCAATACATTTAAAAAATCTTTTTATTTGTTGCTAATGTTTACAAATTGGGAGATTTTACAGTAAAAGATATCTGGGTTTTCAGATTTCCCTCAGATAGGAAACAGCATGCTAACATTGTGTTTGCATTCCCAGTACCTCCTTGGAAGGGCCAGGGATTTATAGATTGCAGCAGGGATGGTCCCTAACCAGCTTGATGATACCTTACCAGCTCATTTCACTAACATACACTACATTCCTAGCCCCGATACACATTGCTGTTTGTGACTCCGGACAAAAACGATATTTAGCAAAACCTAGATAATATACGAAATCATTGTACCTCTTCACCTGAATGTTTTGACATCATTTAGGAGAAACATAAACAGCACATTTTCTCTTGGTTAAGAAAGCAGAATTTAAATCAGTTCCTCAATTCTAAGGAACTGTAAAGTTTACAAATTAAACTTAGTGTTTTCTTCAGTCATTCGTCTCTGTACTTCTTATAGCCTTTTAAGCTCTGCCTTCCAATTGAGTAATTTATTATACACTTTCTTGCACTGCTTGCTGTTTTAAGAGTTAGTCTTCATCTTTCTAGCAGCCTCAAAGTCACTGAAGGCAGGAACCACGTCAGGATACTTGTTTTCTTGAATATAAGTATACAATATATTCTTGTTAGTGATCTGATAAAATCTATCATTCTAGGCACTGGATAGATATTCTGGGAAAATGTTATTCTGGTCATTGACAAGGCCTTCCCTCTTTGGGAAAGGTCAATTTTTATTCCCAAAAAGGAAGAGAGAGTAAAATAAGTCTCATATATGTTATAATCCAAATCTGCCCTCCTGCATTCATTTTTCAACCCAACAGCTTCTCAAGATAAAAACAGCACCATAGATTCTTTCCTTCCGTGAAAAAAAACCCAAGTGAAAAGCTCTCACTTGGTTCCAGCCCTACCTCTTTCTGATGTCACCATGATTTGCATGCCAAAGGGAAGCCTGCAGCAGAGTGGTCCTCTCTGGGGGTGGGTGTAGCCCGGAGCTGGAGACTGACAGCTCTTGGTCACGGCCCAGAGAAAAGCTGGCTCCTTAAGCATCCCTGGCACTGTCACCGGGCTCCTCGGAAGAGGCTACATCCTGAGGGCGAGAAAAGAGATGAAGGTCAGGGAGGTTGCCAGTTGCCAAATGTAACTAAAGGCAGAGCTGGTTTCTGCTTTAGGAAAATTTACTGTGGAGGTGCTGATAGAATCCTTAAGTGCCTCTTCCTTTTGCCTTACTTTCTAACTGACGTGGGGTATTGTAATTTTAGCATCATTTTCTTCTCTCAGATGAAGGTATGTTTAAGAGCTAGGTGACAGTTTTCAAATGGACGAACATCTCTATAGACAATACTAGGGGATGCTTTGTAGCTACCATTTATGAAAAATACATTTGTCAAAATTATAGGTAACTGACTTGACACAGAGGCACCTGACCTCAGAAGGGAATGCAAATGACAGTATCTTTCTCACTGGAGCAACAATGTCTTCCTTTTCACGTTGGCTTGAATGAACACATTGACCTAGAACAACATCTATTTACCAATGAGTGACGCAAAGCTCTGACAAAATTCGTAACAAACAAGTGAGAAAAACGATGGGGCCGTGGCCAGGTATTTTAGTGAGCTTTGGTGACGGGCGATAGGATTTATATGATTTCTAGAAGCAATCCAAACATTAAATAATAAACTTTTCCAGTTACTACTCTCTTTATGCAAAAATATATATGATGAAATGCTGAAATAAACTTGATTAAATTTGATCTTTCTAGAATAACCTCTCAAAATAGATACACTCACAAACTGACCGATAGACATGTATGTGCCCGTCCTCTCTTTTGAACACACACATGTGTACACCTGGCGGGGCTTTATGAGAGAGACAAGTACATTGACTGGCAGGTGGCAGCAAAGGAAGAGGGAAGAAAGGGCTTAGATCAGAGTTTGTCAGCTTTGGCGATATCGATGTTTCAAGCTGGTTCATTACTTGTTGTGGGGACTGCCCTATGCACTGTAGGATGTTTAGCAAAATTCTTGGTATCTACCTACTAGATATCAGTGGCATGCCTTCCATGCCAGTTGTGAGATTCAAAAATGTCTTCAGGCATATTGACCAGGGTGACATCACTGAAATGGCAACATAGGAGACCCCAGCCTCTGTCCTCCTACAAAGATCAACAATCAGACAGCTACCAACGACTGGAAACAGCCTGGGAAATCTCTCTAGGCCATTTAAGAAACTTTAGCAACACAATGGGAAAATCTTTTTTAAAACCTAAGAATAACCTCACAAGAAGAGAAGGAGAACACCTTCCTTTTGCCTTCATTGGCCCGTGCCCCAAGCCAGGTCTGCTGAGGCCCAAGAGGGGACTTACTAGCTACAATGAGCTAGCATAGTTGATTCACAGTGTTGTGTTAGTTTCAGGTGTACAGCAAAGTGACTCAGTTATACATACATATATAGCTATTTTTTTCAGATTCTTTTCCCTTATAGGTTATCGCAAAATATTGAGTATAGTTTCCCATGCTATACAGTAGGTCCTTGTTTTTTAATCTATTTTATATTAGTAGTGTGTAACCGCTAATCCCAAACTCCTAATTTATCCCTCCCCCATCCCTTTCCCCTTTGCTAACAAATTTGTTTTCTATGTCTGTGGGTCTATTTCTGGTTTGTATATAAGTTCTTTAGATTCCACATATAAGCAATATCATATGATATTTGTCCTTCTCTGTCTACCTTACTTCACATAGTATGGTAATCTCTAGGTCCCAGTGGGTTCTTAATGAGTTGCTAATATGTATTTTCTTTTTCGGTTTTGGTGGCCATTTATTTACTTTGAGTTTTTGAGTTTGCAGTGCTGCCCTGGCCACGTTAGCAAAATGGCACAACGGAGGCCTGAAGAAGCGTCTGGATGTTTCTTCTGGCCCCCTTTTGCTCATTTGCCTTTGCCATGAGGAAGATGAGCTTCATGGATTGAAATTATTCGATCAGTAATTTTGACCAAACCGTCGAAATTACTCCAGCCAAATCAGACAACACCTGGTCAACTTCCAGTCAGGAGAGACTCCAAGACCTGCTCATTTGAGGTCAGTCTAACTCACTGACACTAGAATTGTGGACTAGGTAAACGTTGTATGGATGTAAAGTTGAACAGCCATTTGTTATATAGCATTATTGTGTCAATGGAGAACTGATACATTTATTAGACCCAGTGAACTTTAATTGTATGCTAGCCATTGTGTACAAAACATTCTAGAAGCCTCAGATTATGTTATCCTCCACCAGAGGGGGTCAACACTTGACTCTAATAGTCAGAGATTGAAGGTTCATTATCTTAACCCAGTCATGAATTTAGCTGGCTCAAGGCTGGGTTTAAGTTTTAGTAAAAGTGCATTTATCTCTGGTCTGTCCCTGTCACCAAGAGCATGGATTTGGAGGACTTTTATTTGCCTTTGTCTCTTCAGTACCTAGAAACTGCAAGAGTTTCTGCTTTGTTTCTCGGAGGTTTTCTTCTTAGGTCTCTAGGCTGCTTCCCTGAACAGCTTCAGAATGTAGCAAATCTCTTCAAGGGGAGATTTGCTATGATTTTAAAGCTCCACAAACCTCTAATTGTGTCATTCCAGCTCTGCACAAGCACCAAGGCTCTGCTAATTTTTAACTCCCCCAAACAGTGTCCCTGGCAAACCCCCAGGAAAAAGCAACTGGAGATGTTCGCTTGGGATTCATGCCTTTAGCAAGGGGTCCCATCTCTCACTCACTGTTGGTAGAGGGCTCCCCGAAGGCCTTTGTCTCCTAAGCATGGTGAGACGTACATCTTAGAGCTATTAGGCCTTTGCTGTTCAGTCACCATTTCTGCTTCAACCTTCAGTGTTTCAAGGCAGAAGCCAAACACGTGTCTGAGACCCCTCAAGTCTCTGACTTTGTCGCCTAGATCCGCAGGATTACCAAAAGCTGTGCTGGTGTCTGTGTCCTCCGGGCCCACACCCAGAGTCAGCTAACAACCCCGGAGACACCTGGGGATTTTCAGCACTGGTCTGGTCTGGAAACTCTACCATCCCTGCAAGTACAAGTCCAGGCCAGGGTATTTAACTGGAGTAAATTGAATGGATTTCTGAAATTTTTATGCACAGAGACAACTTAGCTGGGTAGACGCTCAAGGCATCTTTCCTGTTCTTATTAATACTGACTGAAATTACTTATGGAAATTGAAAAAAATCAGTACAAGCTTCCACACAGCTTAAAACCATCTTGAAGATGACTCATAATTTAAGGATAAGAAACCTCTGAAAGCAAGCTTATACTTCTGGGGGAGAATAGTCTATATGTGTCATATAATGTGATTTAGGGAGGAAGAGCCTTTTTAACTTGGATATTTAGCTGAGAAGGAAATAACAGTGTGAGGCGCAAACTGAAGAAGGAGTGAGTGGACAGAGAAAATGTTTGGTTTACTCCTTTTTATCAGTATGTTGGGTATGAGAGATAATGCCCTGGCCACCCATTGTTCAGGTCCAATTTCCTTTCCAAGCGTCCTGGAAACTCTCAGTGAAACATTTACAATTGATGGAAGTTAAGAAAGCAAGCAACTTAGTTTTTTGATTTACAAAAAACCTCATACCGTTTGAACAATATGATTCACTGGATTTCCTCTTTGCCTTTCGAGGTCACATCCTGCATGCTGTACGAGCCGGAGCTGGAGCCGTATCATGGTTTTGTTGATTTGCTGCTTGTCGCTCTTACATTCCACCTCTGCAACCTGCCCCTCGCTTAGGCAAAATCAGTCTGAATCCCAGGATCTGGGGGCTAAACAACCATCATCTCTTCAATGCCGTCATCTTTTTCACAAAGGAACCAAAAATCAATTTCACCCATGAGACGTTATCCAAATAATGGCAAATGAACCAAGGAAATTTTTAAAAGTTGCAAAATCTCTAAAGAAAAATGTACTGCAACATCTTTAATGGTTTGCTAAGGCTGCATTGGCAGGAGGAGAGCTGGGACAGCACTAGGACATAGAGTTTAGAGCCAGAAAATCAGTATCTGAGTCCAGAATGTGTAGGCCTGGACACACTCTATAATCTCTTAAAACTTGTTTTAAGAGGTAAGTTATGAAGTTGTGATGGAAAGATTTAAACATGATAAGACAAAATATGCTATAATACATCTGTTTATCTGGAGTAAATATATTGAATATAAATTAAAGTACAAGAATATTAATTTAGCCCAGTTCTATGGCGCAAATAACGCACACTTGGTTAAAGACCATACTTTATGTGCATCAGCAGACAACCACGAGCTTGAGTAGTTCAGTGGTTGGATGGGGCCGGGACTTGGAGCGCTTTTTAGGAGCAGGTGGGAAAAATTCACATAGAGTTGTCAGCACAGCCTAGCTACAAAGTGTTTCAGAAAACACCCATCACCAAATAGGGACTTTACTTTGACTACTTCTCAGAAATTTAATTTCTTGATATTCCTTTGGAGGAAGACAGCTTCAAAAATAAAAGAAGGTAAAATGCCTGATCCAGAATTGCAGAGACAGGCAGCCAGGGGGCCTGCTAGCTTATGGAGTCTCATCTTTCAGGAGACACACAGGAGTTATACAAGTTGTGTCTAATGCTAACACTTAGAACAAACAGGAACATAAACATTCCTGCAGAATTGTGGACTATGACGTATTTTAAGATGCAATTTTCACTTGTGAGTGTGAAACATGAATAAATTAGTTTGGAAACCAGCAGGCAGTGGTGAGTGTTTTAAAATATTAAAGATTGTATTTTTACGAAGGAACCATCTATAAAAGTGATTCTGGGTGTATAAATACTTTAAGTATATAACTGTACTTATCATTGCATGTATAATACCCAGTCAACTGAACATTTATTTTCTAGGACTTAGAGAGTTAGGGTGAAATAGACCTTGACCCTGACATATAAGAGTTTATAGTCTCATGTGGCAAGTGAACATAGTGGTAGAAAATTTCAATAAATATGGTGGGGGAATCGGGGTCCTATAAGAGAAGTTAAGTCTTCAGAGAAGTGAAGCGTTTTATGCCATAGAAAGCGTAGAGTAGAAGTTAAGATGCAACAACAGGCTTCTAGGGTGAAAGGGTGCCTGAGTTTGACAAATGAAGAGGGTTTTGGCTGGGCTAAGGGTCAGGGAGAGAAGTTTTGCATTTGCACATCTGTAGTGTACTGGGGAGAGAAGAAGAAAAGATGGGAAGAAACAGGCAGTGGCCAAAACACAAAGGTTTATGTCTAAACATAAACTTTTTAGAAACTTGTGCAGGAAAGTTGAGAGAGGCTTTATTTCTAATAGCCCCAAACTGGAAACAACCCAAGTGTCCATCAACAAGTGAATGGTGTCTGTGCAATGGGACACTGTCAGTGCCAAAGAGAATTCTCATGTGACAAGTTGAACAGATCTCAGAATAATTATGCTGAGTGAAATGAGCCAAACACAAAGGATGACATCCCATATGATTCCATATACACCAAATTTTAGAAAAACAAATCTACACTTTGAGAAAGAAGATCCCTGGTTGTCTGTGGAATACTACTCAGCCATAAAAAGAATGAAATTTTGCCATTTCTGACACCATGGATGGAACTGGAGGGTTTTATACTTAGTGAAATAAGTCAGACAGAGAAAAATAAATATTGTATGTTTTCACTTATATGTGGTTCTAGAAAGTAAAATGAATGAAGGTAACAAAACAGAAACAGACTCACAGATACAGGGAACAAACTGGTGGTTACCACAGGTGAAGGGGATTAAGAGGTATGAAGTACTAGGTATAAAATAAAGAAAGTTACAAGGATGTTATGTACCAGCACCAGGAATACAGCCAACATTTTAGAGTAACCTTCTGTTGAGTATAATCGATAAAAATATGGAATCACTGTTGTATACCTGAAACTAATATAATATTGTAAGTTAACTATACTTCAAAAAGGAATTTTAGAAAACTTTTTTCCTTACGAATGTACATGCATAATGTTAGAATATAATTTTAAATTTGATTTTTTCCACGGGATTGGAGGGATTTTTAACTTCTTCTTTCTGTCTGTTAGTTTCCCCTCAATATTATGTAGTGTACTTGCATTCCTTTAAATTGGGAGAGAACCTGCTTCCACAGCAGCTGTTGGCATCCCTCTGGGCCTGCAGCTTCCTCTCCCGCCAAGGCCCGAGGCTGCCCGCAGAGGAGCTCCAGCTCAAAGCCTGCTTCCTTTTCATTCTTGCAGAAATAGCTGTAGAGTAAAATCCTCTGGGGTGTTTTTTCTGGAAAAGGAGAACAGAACATACTCTTAGTAGTTGACTGTGGAAAACACTGCTCTAGCTGACTTTAAAAATTCTGAATTGCATGCAAGGAAACCCCAGATTAACAAGGGGAGGTTTCATAAGGTTAAACACCTCAGTTGAAATGTCATGGGTGTGGTGGAAATATATGTGACTGACTTCTTCCAATTACCTCATCAGATTCTTATTTTACTATTATTAATTAATACTTCATAAGTCACATAACTTCCTCCTCCCTTGTCCCCTCCTACCCTTTCCTCCCCCCTCCCCCCTCCCCCTCCCCCTCCTCCTCCTTCTTCTCATAATCATCATTATCTAGCTTTAAAATAAGATGCAGCATTTGGTCACTCTTACAGGAAGCTTTCAGTCTGAAGGTTCTGGCTGATGTCACATGCAGGACTAGTCTGGTATTTTATGTCCAAAGTGATTATTGTTTCTGTATCAGTTGGAGGTGGACATATTGAACTCATTTCTCCATAATGTGAATTTGAAAATGTGTTCTTGGGGAAAAGAATGCATTCAATTCAATGCTTCACTCTCTGCCTTTCCTAATTTTTGCTGAGATCAAGAGAGTATAAGAAAACCTGACAGATGAATAACACATTTTTTTCAGAACCATGTCCACAATTCATTTGGCTCACTCAGTAACCATATAAAAGGCACAAGAACAGTGTTGATGTCCTTATTCCCAAGGCCTTCAATGAGGCCCAAGGATGCTGAATTAGTTCACTAAAGTCACCAGTTCACCCGGAGAAGAGTCAAGGATTCCCAGCTCAGACCCTTCTACCATTTAGAACTCTACCATTTTTTCAACTATAAGATATCTGAGCTGACCTCACAAAATGTAATTTCCATGTAAGTGAATTATTTGCAGCATTTGCATCTTGGACGGTTTCTGGTTACAGAGAGTTTCAAGGGAGCTAATGTTTATTGAACCTTCTAAATGTCAGTGGTTATTTTATGTAATTCTTACCATGACATGTGAGATAATTATGATGATGTCTGTTCTACAGATGAGAAACCATGAGACAAACTGACTTGTCTGAGATTGTGCGGTGTTTGAATGGTAAGGACGGAATTAGACCCATTCCATGTCCTGTGTCACTGACCCCACAATCATTGGAGGCAATGCCAGAGATTTTATTGAGCATGTTGGGATTGTCAGAGTTAGGAAGGATGGGACTGAGTTATTTGCCACACCCTGATATAAATCTTCAAGTCTCAAGCGCTGCAAACTCAGCTTTGCATAATCTCATACAAACATTAGTGGAATTCAGGAACCTCATAGAAACAGCTAGAGAGATGCTCTTGCCAACCCGTCATCCATTCATGGGCTTTCCCAAATTTGAATTACTAACATTCCAAAGTTTCCCTCAAAATGCCTGACTATTAAAATCTTAAGATGTACTTTCTAGACTGTATGTCCCAGAATGGGGGGTCTGGGTCTTCTACATAGCTAGTGCTTAATAAATGTTGATTGCTTAAATGAATGAACTTTATTTTTCTGAAATTAGAAACCATGAAAGCCAATAGAGCACACAGTCAAAGTATGTTAAGCCTAGATGCAGAAGTCAAGAACATTGCCTACTATTATACAAAAAGCCGTTGTCAGACGTGAGCACGAACTTCTGACTTTCGATTCCCTGGCTGTAAGCACTAGTCAAGAGAGTCGTGCCACGTCTGTTATTTCGCGAGATAACTCATGTGTAATAAATGGTCAATATGCACGTAAACATGAATTTAGTAACATGTCAGCTGTAAGCCCCCAGGGTTTTCTTCGGAAAAAGGGAGACCCATATACAAGATCATTCTGGGTCAGATCTCACTAACACTCTGGCCATTCATGCATGTGTCATTGGTCCCACAACCTGTACATTTTCATTGTCGCTTTCAGGCCATGATGAACAGGCTTCTGTCTCACAGGTAAGTTCCCAGGAGAAACTGCATATTGTTCATAATGCAATGTTTGTTCCAGTAGGTTTTTAAGATCTTTCTCTCTCTTCCCTTTCCTAGCTTCTGAAGCATCTCTATGAATACCGTAAGAATGTGCTCTGTATCAGGTCATCATGTAAATCCTGCCAGCATTTCTTGGATAAGAACCAAGATTTAAGTGCTACGAAAATAGAATATTTCAGTTTATTAATGGATTAGGTAATATAATCTTTCATAGGATAAAACTACAGTCTAAAATTGTATTTTAGTCCATGGCTAAAGACACACAAAAGAAGTTATAATACCTATAGGTCAATAATTTTTTTTGACTTCACAAATTTATCTTTCAAAGTTTTAACCAGATAATATTGAATATGTACATATTGGCTCAATTTGTACTCATTCTTTAATTGAACATTTTAATTATTCCACAAAATTTAGCACTTCCAATAACTTATTTTGTTCTACTTTATTATATTATTTTACCAGGCTCATATTTGTTTAATTCATTTAGAAATGAATTTATGGTCCATTATGTACAAGACCAAATACTTGACACATGGACTCAGAGTTGTTTGATTCTAAAGGCAAAAAGTGTCTCTCATTATTAAATAAAGAAAAAAATTCCTAAGTTTGTTATATTTTGTACTCAGACGTATCTGTGTGTATATTGTGTGGTATGTATATACCTACGAATTTTCTGAAAAGAATTCTTCCGTACAAACAACAACAATAACACAACATACGAGGAAAAATACATTCTTTTCAACTTTCTTATAGTTTGGGGTAGGAATTTCACTTTGTTACTCTAAAATCTTGTAGGACATTCACACATCCAGATTTAAAATAAATTGGTTGGATAGGCACACAACAAACCATCAGATAAATGAGACTATTTGATTACAGAATTCTTCTCTTTTCAACTTTGTGTCTCTAAGGCTAAAGCATGAGATATATTCTGCATCATTAAAAATGTATTCCTCAAATGAGAGTGACATGGTTAGGTGTGTATTTTAGAAAGACTCCTTATTTCAGAATGTTGAATGGAGATGACTCAGATTGGAAATAGAGGGCAACATGAAAGGATTCAGGTGGCCATCGATGCAAGGTATGTCGTTGGCTTAGACCATGGGAGTGGCCATTTGCTTGGAGAGGAGGAGACAAATTTAAATATTATTTAGAAGTCACACCATATACAAAAATTAACTCAAAATAGATTAAAGACTTGAATGTAAGAGAGAAGACTATAAAAATCCTAGAAAAGAAATATAGTATATCTTTGTGACTTTGGGTTAGGCAAAGTTTTCTTAGCTATGCTACCAAGAGCACAGGCAACAAAAGAATAAAATAGATAAATTAAAATTTATCACAATTAAAAACTTTTGTGCTTCAAAGACTACCATCAAGAAAGTGAAGGGCTTCCCTGGTGGCACAGTGGTTAAGAATCTGCCTGCCAATGCAGAGGACATGGGTTAAAGACCTGGTCCGGGAAGATCTCACATGCCGCGGAACAACTAAGCCCGTGCGCCACAACTACTGAGCCTGCGCTCCAGAGCTGGCGAGCCACAACTACTGAAGCCCGATAGCCTACAGCCCGTGCTCCGCAACAAGAGAAGCCACCAAAATGAGAAGCCCGCACGCCGCAATGGAGAGTAGTCCCCGCTCGCCGCAACTTGAGAAAGCCTGCACACAGCAACGAAGACCCAATGCAGCCAAAAATAAATAAAATAAATAAATTTAAAAAAAAAGAAAGTGAAAATTCAGCTCAGAATGGGAGACGATATGTGCAAATCATATACATATAAGAAACTTATAACTAGAATATATAGAGGATTCTTACAAATTAATAATAAACATTCAAATAACTCAGTTTAAAAATGGTCAAAGTATCTGAATATACATTTCTCTAGGGGAGATGTACAAGTGACCAATAAGCCCATGAAAACATGCTCAACATCATTAACCATCAGAAAAAGGCAAATCAAAACCACAATGAGCTACCACTTTGCACCTTCTAGGATGGCTGTAAGAACAAAGACAGATAATCACCAGTGTTGGTGAGAATGTAGAGAAAATAAGCCCTCATCCACGACTGTCAGAAGCAAATCATGATGAAGCTACTTGGAAAACAGTCTGGCAGTTCCTCAAAAGGTTAAATATAGAAATTTTTTATGACCCAGCAATTTCACTCCTAGGTACGTACCCAAGAGAAATTAAAACATATGTTCAAAAACTTATATTGATACAAGCATGTTTATTAGGGCTTTATTTATAATAGTCAAAAAGTGGAAACAGTCCAAATGTTCAGCAACTTATGTGGAGAAATATCCACATAACTGGCTATTATTTGGCAGTAAAAAGGATGAAGTATTGATGCACGCTACAACATGGATGAACTTGGAAAACATCAGGCTATGCATATTGTGTTATTCCATTTATATAAAATATCCAGGACTTCCCTGGTGGTGCAGTGGTTAAGAATCCGCCTGCCAATGCAGGGGACACAGGTTCGAGCCCTGGTCCAGGAAGATCCCACGTGCTGCGGAGCGACTAAGCTCGTGCGCCGCAACTACTGAGCCAGCGCTCTAGAGCCCGTGAGCCACAACTACTGAAGCCCGTGTGCCACAACTACTGAAGGCTGCGTGCCTAGAGCCCGTGCTCCACAACAAGAGAAGCCACTGCAGTGAGAAGCCTGTGAACTACAACTAGAGAAAGCCCTCATGCAGCAACGAAGACCCAACGCAGCCAAAAAATAAATAAAATTTTAAAAATAAAATGTCCAGAAAAGGAAAATTTATAGAACCAGCAAGTGGAATAGTGGTTGCCTAGTGCTGGGGAGTTGGGGAGAAATAGGGATGGACTGCTAATGGGTAAGAGGCTTCTTTTCGGATTGATGAAAACATCCTAAAATTGATCGTGGTGACGGTGGCACAATTTTGTGAATATACTAAAAAAATTTGAGCTGCACACTTCAAGTGGATGAATTGTATGGCATGTGAATTATATATAGATAAAGCTATTATGCGAAAAAAGATTTAGAAAGCAAATTAATGAATCTTGATTATTTTTTGCAATGTGAAGTAAGAATAAGGGAGGAGGAGAAAAAAGGCTTTTTGATCAGTCACTGTGGTAGAAGAGAGTGACAAGGAACACGGGAAAAAGGAGAAGGTTCATTAAGGAAGATGGCTAGCTCATTTTGGGACACGGCAAGTTTGAGAAGGAGATAAATGCATAGCACTGAAGCCCAAGACCAATGTCTGGCCTGGAGATAGTAAATTTGGGAAAAAGGACCACATAGGTGGTAACTGAAGTCATTATTGTAGGTGAGGCAAGGGCCCAGAGTAGAAAAGCCTTTGGAGCCCCAGGCTTTAGGAGGCACGGCTGAGAAGAAGCGTCACCTAAAGAAACTGGTGAGTTCTTGAAGTAGTTCATTTCTATTAGCTAATGTGTGACATCTGTCACGTGAAAAGTAGTATGTCAAGGAATTTGTGTGTCATTAATATGATTGGCTAATCTAAGTACTGGTAATGAAAATGGGGGCCTTAAAGTAAGGAAAAACACCTCTTTTTTTTTTTCTTTCTCCAAGTGATTGATAGTTCGTGGTTAACTGTGTTATTCTGGAATAAAAACAGCTTTAACACTTAAAATCAACATGATTTCAAAACCTAACTTTCTTAGTACCTAAAATTGTCCCTTGACTGAAGTTCTCACCACATATTTAAGTGCTACTAGATTATTTATTCTATTACTGTGCTATAAACTCTTTGAAAGAAGGATGCTGGGTCATTTTCCCCCCTTAGTATTCTGTATCTTAAAAGAGATAGTCTATAAATATAATTTTTATGTTATTAAAGCAATGATTTCTCACAAACAGGTTAATTTTCCAGAGGAGGTTGGTTACTGTAAGGTCTTCTATTACTGGATAATTCAGATTGTTTCTATTACAGCTTATTGTTTGAAGTTACTTCATTCGTGTTTATAATATGCTGCCTGGAATGCCCTGTTCCTCAAGATGAACCCACCAGGACTATTGACTTGGCAGCCAGCTGCTTTTTAAAACTAATGTACAAATGAGATAAGAATAATCAACTTAAATATTTACTTGAATACTTTCCAGAATAATTACGGAAAGTCTCAAACCAGAATAACAAAATTTGAAGAGCAATTGTAGATACATTTTGCTCTCACATACTTGTGAAGACAAAGGACAGAAAATGCTAATATAATGGTCTTCATCACTGTCACAGTATTGTTTAGAATATTTTAGAATACATGTCTTGTGCGTAGATACGTATTTCTGTTAACCTGTTTTCCAGAGGAAGTTTTAATTTTGCTTCTGGAGTTTTAAAAACAGGCTCAGAGCTCCAAATGGTAAGAGAAGAACTGTTAGAATGAGGCATGTCAGTGTGATGGTCCCTGATGGATATTTGCTAGGAGATCATCTGTCACAAATATTTTCAGAACTTGGTCCATATTAGGACCAAAGACCAGGAGCTTATTAGTTACAAACTGTCATTGAAATATCCCTTCCCCTTCAACCTAAAGTAACCCAATTGAATGTTGGTGTGTCATTATCTTGCAGCTTATGAGACCAATAGTGTCTCTTATCCCCAAATTCTGATCTGGAGTATTACTTGGAATTTCACATTATCTTCTTTTTTAATACCAAGGAAGGTCTTGCAATGCCTCCCTATGGAGGGGAGTCATGAAGAGTCACTGTAGGATGAAAGTGTCTGGAACAAGTCTCACTCTCTACTTAGAGAAAGTGAGGACACCCTTTCACTACCTCACAATTTCTCATCTCCAGGGGAAACCATTGCCAAGATCTGGTGAGTAGGAGTCTCATGGAAAAGTGAAAGGAATACAAATCGTCCTCACGCTTCTCTTCATGGTTTGCAGAGATGCACCCAGGGCCAGGGTGCATTTGGACTATTATGGGCTCCTTTGACACTAGAGAGAGAAATTGAATCAGAGCAGATTTCAAAGTGAGGAAGTGCAGTAGCTTTGATCTGACCTTCAGGAGGGAGAGATTAAAGGAATATCTGTTGTTTTCCTTGTGTTGTGTCACCCTGGTCAGTAAAAGAAAGAGCACCCAGTTCTGGGGCAGGGCCTCAGTGGGGAGGCTGCCTTGGCCATGGTAGTTGCAGTCTGACGTCAAGCGAGTGTTGTCCCATTTTAATGATAAGGAGTCGGAAGGAGCTCAACTGAATACCATGAATTTGAGTTTTTATTCTGTTGGATGTGAGAAGTGAAAGACAGGAAGCCTTCTAGGAACTTTTCTTCAACATGATAACTCTCTTCCCATGAAGCAGCCTTTTTGATCAGTGATTGAAACATATACCATTTACATTTCCTAGGTTGGAGGTTTGAAGCTTTAAAGGCAGGCATTGACTTCTCCTCTCTAACTATGAAAGACCTAGATGGCAACTTCTTCCAATAGAAGGATGTTTCGTCTACATTGAAAATCTGTTGTTTAGTGCAGCCCCTTTCATGAATGATCTTCTGAATAATTTGCTGCAGCTTCTACATCAGGACTTGCTGCCATACCGTGTACTTTTAAGTTATGGAGACGGCTCCTTTCTTTAAACCTTGTGAACCAACCTCTGCTAGCTTCAAACTCTTTTTCTGCAGCTTCCTCATCTCTCTCGGCCTCCACAGAACTGAACAGAGTTAGGGACTTGCTCTGGATTAGGCTTTGGCTTATGGAAATGTTTTGCTGGTTTGATCTTCTATCCAGACCACTGAAACTTTCTCCACATCAGCAATAAGGCTGTTTCATTTTCCTATTACTCGTGTGTTCACTGGAATAGCACTTTTGATTTCCTTCGAGAACTTTTCCTTTGCTTTCACAACTTGGCTAACGGTTTGGCTCAAGAAGCCTAGCTTTTAGCTTTTTTTTTTGGCCTATCTTCGCTGTCGACATGCCTTCCACACTAAGCTTAGTCATTTCTAGAATAAGAGACTAACTTTTATTAAAAGTGAGTGGCCACTTTTGCAGACCCAGCAGGTTTAAGGGAATGTGGGTGTTCAAGGTTATGAATTGTGTCTACTCAGATAACTTCAATCTCAAGTCTCAGAATTTCACTGATTCCTTATTTGGACCCTCACACTGGCATATGAAACCTGGCAGGACTGGAAACTTTCTCTGAAGCTTTATTACTTTTAAAATTAAATCTTGAGCCTGGTTCTCTGTTCTATTTGCCCTCTAGCTATAGGACAATCACATTAAGAAGATCCATTGGCTTTCGTATTTTGCCTGAATTAGTAATTAACCCCCTTAGGTCTGATATTATCTCTTTTGACAAATCATTGGTGCTTAGCAACAGCTACCGAATTCCCCAAGCCTTACAGTTACCATTTCCCTTTACACTGGCTACATCGCATCAGCCAGCAGATCTCCTTGCACTCATGTTCCCCCTTGGTTTACATTTTGAAAATTTAAAGCGTTAGACTGCTACAGCCCAGCAATAATTATCCATGCACCACGTACTTCAAGTGACAAGGACCCCATGGCCAGGCAGGCAGGTGCAAAATCACATTTTAGAGTCTGTTTCCTAAGAGCGCTCCTGGCATCAGGGAACAGAATATGAGACGAACAGGTCAGCTGTTCTGTGGAGGCTGCGGTGTGCTCCCTGGTCCTCTCTTCAGGACTGACACACGCTCATTCCCTCAGTTGCCGAGATCAGTGCCTGCTGGTGGTTCCAAAGGGAGTCCCTTCCAAGGATGCTCCCTTTCTGGGAAAGGAAAAAAAGGTATGCCTCACCCAAATTTCTGGGCCCTTGTCAGCAGCAGCCTGCGTTCAATGATGACAATTCCATGTGGACCCAGGGACAAAGGCCCAGATCCCTTGCTTCAGTTGAGGTCAACTATGAAAGGCTACCTCTGCTCTGAACTCCCTGGGGGACTGGGTAAATCTTCAGGGGCAGCTGCATCACAGTTCAGCTCTTTCTGTCACTCTTATTCCCTTAAAGATACTGCTGCTCAGGCCTTCCCTGGTGGTGCAGTGGTTAAGAATCCGCTTGCCAGTGCAGGGGACACGGGTTTGAGCCCTGGTCCGGGAAGATCCCACATGTTGTGGAGCAACTAAGCCTGTGCGCCACAACTACTGAGCCTGCACTCTAGAGCCCGAGAGCCACAACTACTGAGCCCACGTGCCACACCTACTGAAGCCCGTGTGCCTAGAGCCCATGCTCCACAACAAGAGAAGCCACCACAATGAGAAGCCCACGCACCGCAATGAAAGTAGCCCCTGCTCACTGCAACTAGAGAAAGCCTGCATGCAGCAACCAAGACCCAACACAGCCAAAAATAAATAAAATAACTACATTTATTTTTTTCAAAAAAGATATTGCTGCTCAGAACACTTAACCAATATAGCTCCTGTACTCAAATATCTGCATCCCATCGATACAGACCTAAGACATGTGTGTTAACTTTGTGGGGAAATACTCTGAAGAAATAGAGCCATAAGGGGATGAGGAAGGCAGGACTGGACAAAAGAGAAGTTGACCTATAGTGCATCCTCAAAGGTAGCTTCAGGCACACCTATGGGGAACCTTGAAAGAGCTGGAATGGCCCTAAGCTGTTGTAAAGGAGTGAGGCCAGTCACTGGCCATGGTCTGTCCCCTAGGAGAGGTCACAAACTTGACTGAGGCCGTTCCTGCATTTGGGAACACTTTCCAATGAGGGACACAGCTGTGGGCCATCAGAGACACGTATCTCTAGAAGCTCCTAGGAGCTTGGGGATGAGGCCACTGGCATCAAAGGGGATTTGGGAAGAGTACCACAATATTCACTATGGTGTGTGAATGTGTGCATTTTAATATTTCTATATTAGCTAACGAAATATGAAAATGTAAATAAATGATCAAAGATTATAACTCAGTATCAGTTTCTCTGCCCTTAAGATCTGTAAATATTCGCAAGCGCCCCATTGTAGTACTTGAGAAAAAAATCCAGTGATCTCAACAATGTTTCTTGGGAAGGAGAGGAGCGTGTTCCCTTGGTTAGTTACGGCTCTGATCCGACTTCTGAGCCATCTCACCGTGCCATACGTAAGGGTTAATTTTATGTGTCAACTTGTTTAGTCCACAGCACTCAGATAATTGGTTGAACACCAGTCTAGATGTTGCCGTGAAGGTACTTTTTTAGACGAGATTAACATATAAACCAGTAGACTCTGAGTAAAGTAAATCATCCTCCACAGTATGGCTAGGCCTCATCTAATGGGTTGAAGAACTTAAAAGAGAAACATGAATGTCCTCTGAGGAAGAGGGGATTTTGCCTCCAGACGGCCTTCAGGTTCCAGAGGCAACATTTCTCCTGTCCCAGGTCTGCAGCCTGCTTACCTCCTGCAGACTGTACACTGACCAGCCCCTACAATTTCATGACCCAAAGCCGGTTCCTGAAGACCTCTCCCTCTCCCTCCCCCTCGCACACATGCGTTGTTCTTCCCTGCATCCCGCCATGATACTGTCAATCACCTGAGCTAATAAGCTGAATACTCAGTAGGATGTGATGCTCCTGGGTAGAAATAGCCCACAACCTGTAATTTGAAATTTAGCAGAAAATGCCCTATAATGACACTACATTTTCAGTTCTATTGAACTGAAATCATTAAAATTTTATTTGAATTCTTTTAAAGTACATATCTGTGGTATATATATATATATATATATATATATATATGTATATATATATATATATATAACATACATATATATTCATCCCTAACACACCACACCAGACCAAACCATGTGTCCCTTTTCAATACTACATCAACTGTAATATATAGAACTGAATCTTTTTCCTTGATTTTCACACACACACACTCACACCACAAGCACAGATATTCATACAAGGTCTTTATATAAGGAGCATACTTTACTGTAAGTTCAAAAAGAAATAATGTATTTTTGGCAACATAAAGTAGATTATTGAAATTTTCTCTAACATGTTTCATATGTAATGTTTAATTCAATCAGAGAAAAATGATAAATGAGTACTTTTTTTTAAAAAGCCAGTACAAACAGATCTACAAAAAATTCAGTTTTTTAAAAAAATTATCTGTGACTAATAGGTCAAGAAATTAATGACAAGAACAAGTATAAGAACTTCATCATAGAACTGTAAATTATAAAAATGAATCCAATAGAAATTTTGGGACTAACAAACATAGTAGAAAAATTATCCAATACGTGATATTAATATCAGATTAGATAACTGAAAAGGGAACTTTTAAGTTTAAATATAGCTCAGAAACACTTTCTGAGTCTCTAGCACTGAGCAGCAGATGGATGGAAAAATATGGAGAGAAGCATAAGGAATGTCCAAAACATTGTTAAAGATCCAACATACATGTAATTAGAGTCTGAGGAGAAGAGAGAGAAAGGAGCAGCAGTAATATGTGAAGAGAGAATTTTTTTTTAATTCATGGAAGACATTGTCACATACTGAAGAAGCACAGAGAATTTTAAGCAAGATACATACAGAAAAAGTCATAGCTAGGCAAAGATTGTAAAACTTAAGCAGCAAAGAAAAAGAATTTCTTAAAGTAGCAAGAGGAACAAGATAATTTAACTTCTAAAGGGCAATAATATGTATGGTAGCTGACATTTCTTTTTTTGAAATGAAAATCATAAATTAAAAAAAAATTTTTTTACACAGTAGGTTCTTATTAGTCATCAATTTTATACACATCAGTGTATACATGTCAATCCCAATCACCCAATTCAGCACACCACCATCCCCACCCCACCAAGGTTTTCCCCCCTTGGTGTCCATACGTTTGTTCTCTACATCTGTGTCTCTATTTCTGCCTTGCAAACCGGTTCATCTGTACCATTTTTCTAGGTTCCACATATATGCGTTAATATACGATATTTGTTTTTCTCTTTCTGACTTACTTCACTTTGTATGACAGTCTCTAGAGCCATCCACGTCGCAACAAATGACCCAATTTTGTTCCTTTTTATGGCTGAGTAATATTCCATTGTATATATATACCACTTCTTCTTTATCCATTTGTCTGTCGATGGGCATTTAGGTTGCTTCCATGCCCTGGCTATTGTAAATAGTGCTGCAGTGAATATTGGGGTGCATGTGTCTTTTTGAATTATGGTTTCCTCTGGGTATATGCCCAGTAGTGGGATTGCTGGGTCATATGGTAATTCTATTTTTAGTTTTTTAAGGAACCTCCATACTGTTCTCCATAGTGGCTGTATCAATATACATTCCCACCAAGAGTGCAAGAGGGTGCCTTTTCTCAATGCCCACTCCAGCATTTGTTGTTTGTAGACTTTCTGATGATGCCCATTCTAACTGGTGTGAGGTGATACCTCATTGTAGTTTTGATTTGCATTTCTCTAATAATTAGTGATGTTGAGCAGCTTTTCATGTGCTTCTTCGCCGTGTGTATGTCTTCTTTGGAGAAATGTCTACTTAGGTTTTCTGCCCATTTGTGGATTGTGTTGTTTGTTTTTTTAATATTGAGCTGCATGAGCTGTTTATATATTTTTGAGATTAATCCTTCGTCAGTTGATTCATTTGCAAATATTTTTTCCCATTGTGAGGGCTGTCTTTTCGTCTTGTTTATGGTTTCCTTTGCTGTGCAAAAGCTTTGAAGTTTCACTAGGTCCCATTTGTTTATTTTTGTTTTTATTTCCATTACTCTAGGAGGTGGATCAAAAAAGATCTTGCTGTGATTTACATCAAAGAGTGTTCTTCCTAGGTTTTCCTCTAAGAGTTTTATAGTGTCCGGTCTTACATTTAGGTCTCTAATCCATTTTGAGTTTATTTTTGTGTATGGTGTTAGGGAGTGTTCTAATTTCATTCTTTTACATGTAGCTGTCCAGTTTTCCCAGAACCACTTATTGAAGAGACTGTCTTTTCTCCATTGTATATCCTTGCCTCCTTTGTCATACATTAGTTGACCATAGGTGTGTGGGTTTATCTCTGGGCTTTCTATCCTGTTCCATTGATCTATATTTATGTTTTTGTGCCAGTACCATATTGTCTTGACTCCTGTAGCTTTGTAGCATAGTCTGAAGTCAGGGAGTCTGATTCCTCCAGCTCTGTTTTTTTCCCTCAAGACTGTTTTGGTTATTCAGGGTCTTTTGTGTCTCCATACAAATTTTAGATTTTTTGTTCTAGTTCTGTATAAAATGCCATTGGTAATTTGATAGGGATTGCATTGAACCTGTAGATTGCTTTGGGTAGTACAGTCATTTTCACAATATTGATTCTTCCAATCCAAGAACATGGTATATCTCCCCATCTGTTGGTATCATCTTTAATTTCTTTCATCAGTGTCTTATAGTTTTCTGCATACAGGTCTTTTGTCTCCCTAGGTAGGTTTATTCCTAGGTATTTTATTCTTTTTGCTGCAATGCTAAATGGAAGTGTTTCTTAATTTCTCTTTCAGATTTTTCATCATTGGTATCTAGGAATGTGAGAGATTTCTATGCATTGTCGTATATGGCCTCTATTATATTGAGGTATATGGCCTCTATTATATTGAGGTAGATTCCCTCTATGCCCACTTTCTGGAGAGTTTTTATCATAAATGGGTGTTGAATTTTGTCAAAAGTTTTTTCTGCATCTATCAAATGATCATATGATTTTTATTCTTCAATTTCTTAATATGGTGTATCACAATGACTGATTTGCATATATTGAAGAATCCCTGAGATAAATCCCACTTGATCATGGTGTATGATCCCTTTAATGTGTTGTTGGATTCTGTTTGCTAGTAGTTTGTTGAGGATTTTTGAATCTATATTCATCAGTGATATTGGTCTGTAATTTTCTTTTTTTGTAGTGTCTTTGTCTGGTTTTGGTATCAGGGTGATGGTGTCCTCATAGAATGAGTTTGGGAGTGTTCCTTCCTCTGCAATTTTTTGGAAGAGCTTGAGAAGGATGGGTGTTAGCTCTTCTGTAAATGTTTGATAGAATTCACCTGGGAAGCCATCTGGTCCTGGACTTTTGTTTGTTGGAAGATTTTTAATCACAGTTTCAATTTCATTACCTGTGATTGGTCTGTTCATATTTTCTATTTCTTCCTGGTTCAGTCTCGGAAGGTTGTGCTTTTCTAAGAATTTGTCCATTTCTTTTACGTTGTCCATTTTTTGGGCATAGTGATGCCTGTAGTAGTCTCTTAGGATGCTTTGTATTTCTGTGGTGTCTGCTGTAACTTCTCCTTTTTCATTTCTAATTTTATTGGTTTGAGTCCTCTCCCTCTTTTTCTTGAGGAGTCTGGCTAATGGTTTATCAATTTTGTTTAACTTCTCAAAGAACCAGCGTTTAGTTTTATTGATCTTTGCTATTGTATTCTTTGTTTCTATTTCATTTATTTCTGCTCTGATCTTTGATTTTTTTCTTTCTGTTAACTTTGGGTTTTGTTTGTTCTTCTTACTCTAGTTCCTTTAGGTGTAACGTTAGATTGTTTCTTTGAGATTTTTCTTGTTACTTGAGGTAGGCTTGTATAGATACAAACTTCCCTCTTAGAACTGCTTTTGTTTCATCCCATAGGTTTTGGATCATTGTGTTTTCATTGTCATTTGTCTCTAGGTAGTTTTTGATTTCCTCATTGATTTCTTAAGTGATCTCTTGGTTATTTAGTAATGTATTTTGAGCCTCCACGTGTTTGTGTTTTTTACATTTGTTTCCCTGTAATTCATTTCTAATCTCATAGCGTTGTGGTCAGAAATGATGCTTGATATGATTTCAATTTTCTTAAATTTACTGAAGCTTGATTTGTGACCCACGATATGATGTATCCTGGAGAATGTTCTTTGTGCACTTGAGAAAAAAGTGTAATCTGCTGTTTTTGGATAGAATGTCCTATAAATATCAATTAAATCCAATTGGTCTACTGTGTTATTTAAAGCTTGTGTCTCCTTATTAATCACTGGATGATCTGTCCATTGGTATAAGTGAGGTGTTAAAGTCCCCCACTATTATTGTGTTACTGTAGATTTCCTCTTTTATAGCTGTTAGCAGTTGCCTTATGTACTGAGGTGCTCCTATGTTGGGTGCATATATATTTATATTTGTTATATCTTCTTCTTGGATTGATCATTATGTAGTGTCCTTCCTTGTCTCTTATAACATTCTTTATTTTAAAGTCTACTTTATCTGATATGAGTATTGCTACTCCAGCTTTCTTTTGATTTCCACTTGCATGGAATATCTGTTTCTATCCCCTCACTTTCATTCTGTATGTGTCCCTAGGTCTGAAGTGGGTCTCTTGTAGACAGCATATAGATGGGTCTTGATTTTGTATCCATTCAGCAAGCCTGTGTCTTTTGGTTGGAGCATTTAATCCATTCATGTTTAAGGTGATTATCGATATGTATGTTCCTATGAGCATTTTCTTAATTGTTTTGGGTTTGTTTTTGTAGGTCCTTTTCTTCTCTTGCATTTCCCATTTAGAGAACTTCCTTTAGCATTTGTTGTAGAGCTGGTTTGGTGGTGCTGAATTCTCTTAGCTTTTGCTTGTCTGTAAAGCTTTTGATTTCTCCGTTGAATCTGAATGAGATTCTTGCAGGGTAGAGTAATCTTGGTTGTAGGTTCTTCCCTTTCATCACTTTAAGTATATCATGCCACTGCCTTCTGGCTTGTAGAATTTCTGCCGAGAAATCAGTAGCTGACTTCTTAACAAAAACAATGGAAGGCAGAAAATGTGTTAAGGGACTAAAAGAACAAGTATTAACCTCCCTGCACATCCCTCAAATACTAGAAGTGTTATTCAGAAGTGTGCTTCTAGACGGAGACAAGGGATGCAAGAAGGAATCAATTAAGAGAATATATGGGATAATCTAAATGAATATCATTTGTATAAAAATAATTATGTTTCATATCATTTAAAATGTGGAGAGAATACAAATAATTGAGAAACAACAGCACAAGAATCCTGAGAGGGAAAATACAGTTAGAGTTAAAAGGGTTTTTTTTTATTGTTTGGGATGCAAAGTATTGATTTATAGTAAGCCTAATAATAATTCAACAATGCAAACTCTAATGCCAAGAAAGTCACTGAAATGATAGAAGAATGCATAACTAACAAGCTAGCACAGGAAAAATGTGATTAATAAAACATATAAATTAATCTAAAAGAAGGCAACAATGGAGAGAGAAAGGAACTTGAAAAGGTGGTCAAGTAGAAGACCAATAGTAAAGGGTCGACTTTAGCTGAAATTAGAAAACGAAATGACAGAAAAAGATATGTCATGCAAGAGCCCCTCAAAGAAAGCTGGCATAGCTACACACATAGCATACAAGGTAGATTTCAAGGAATGCACATTAGTATTGATAAGAAGGATACTTTATGAAGCTAAAGGATCAACTATCAGGAAGACATGTAATTCTACATTTGAATGCTCCTAACAATGTAGCCTCACAATATGTAAATCTCAGATTTTCAGAAATAAACAGACAAACCCACAGTCATAGTTGGGGACATTAATACACTTCTCTCAGTAACTAATAAAACAAGTAAACATCAAAACATACATATTCAACCTCATTAGTCACCAGAAATTGAAATTTAAAACCACAACGTAAAAGCCTACACACCCAACAGCTTAATTTAAAAAGACAGACAGTAATACATGTTGGCGAGGATGGAATTCACTTGTGCTGTTGGTTGGAGAGAAGACTGCAGCCATCACTTTGAAAAACTCTTTGGTATCATTCATTAAATTTGAATATACACATACTCCATGGCCCAGAGAGTTTTACTCCCAGGATATAGCCAACAGAAACGCATATCTTCATCAAGAAATATTATAGCTGCATGAGTTGTAAAAGACAAAGACAGCATATAACTGAGAATGCCCATCTCTAGCAGAAGCAGGAAATCAATTTTGGTAAATTCAATGAATGATTGTCATTAACAAGGGGAATGAATGATTAATATCATGCATAATAACCTAAATAAATCACACAACATAATGGCACATGAAAGAAGCCAATAGCAAATAATTTAAATCATATCATTCCATGTATACAAAATTCAAATATATAGTGCTGTGAGTCAGAAGAGCAGTTATCTTGGGAAGGAAAGAAACAGTAGATAATGGAAGAGAACACAAACGGTGTCCCTGGGGTATAAAAAATAATAGTTATTTTTTTGACCTGAATGGTGGTTTAATGGTGATTCATCTCTGTGCTAAGCTGTTAAGCTGTACACTTAAGGGTTCTGCACTTTATTATATGAATGTTTTAATTTTAAAAATCTATTTACAATATTAACTTAAGTACATAATGTACAAAAAATATATATCTATTTTCCTGATTAGATTAATCCTGTTTTCACTAAATCCTTACATCTGAGTTTATTTCTGGGTTCCTCTCCTGCACCCTCGCAGGGTGTTCAGGAATATTCTCCAGTAAAGGAAAGTCAAACTGAAGACTCACTGTCAAAGCATTCGACACATTCTCTGTATGACTTTCTGGACAGACGGTCAGTTTTGCTTAAACGTGTAAGTTCTATACAGCATGTGTTACAACTTACCGGGTTGTCTGAGTCCATATTTGGCTGTCCGAAAAAGATCTGGTCCTTTTTCAGGATTTCAGCCTTTTGCCTACACCACATGACTTTAAGTTAAAAAGACGAATTATTCTTTCCTGCTTTAATACCTGAAATCTATTTGTAAATCCTCTAAAAAAATCTTGAGCATTATATTTTAAGTTCCTCCTGCCATTCACTAACAGAAATCTGTTTGTCTCCCATCTTTGATTATTTCTCTCCTATCAGCTTTTCCCTGCTTTCCCATCTTATTAGACTGGCTCTCCTCTTCCCAAATCCAGAATGTTGGGTGTGCACGTGCAGGTGTGTGGGTGTATGTGTGTGTCTGCACACACACACATGGGGGTATGGGCTTCTGGGCAGTCAGAATCTTTCCTACAGTAGAGATTCTAGCATCCTTGAGTTTCTTTCTGGTTTTTGGCTATCTTATTACGTGAAATTGTTAGTTTCTGCTTTTATGGAAGGAACCACTCCCATTTAAACATACAATTTTTCTATTTATGTTAGTTTTTGTCTGGTTTGTGTTGGATAAAATATTTCTTCTGTTTCACACACATATGTATGTATATGTGTTTTATTGCTTCAAAGACTTTATCCATCCTAGAGGACAAAGACAGGTTTAACAGATGTCTGTTTTAATTCTCTGTCTGCAAAAACTACATTCAACAAAGACTTAAACTGGTGATTCTTCTTCCTAGTGTAGAAATAAAGTCTATGCAATTTCCATAGAATTTGGACTATAGCTTTCAAAGTATTCTTCGAATTTTGCATAGGTGTGAATGTGCAATCCCAAATTAGTTATATTCTAGAGCAAAGGGAAGAGGGAAAGTGTGAGAAGGAGAGCGTTCTGGAAATGGCTATATTTTCAACTCCTTCCCGGGGTGGCAAGTATATTTCAAGAAATTGCTTATATAATCTGTTCTTATAATTTGGTGCCATCCTTCAGCTTTAATATTTGTTTGAGAAACGCCTTGCATGCAGGCTTGGGGTAAAAGAAATAAAGGCTTTTAATTAAGTGATAATGATTGACTTGTTCCTATTTAGACACGCAAATCAGCACAGGAAGATTCACTGACAGTCCTCCAGCTGGGGAGCTGGGGATATTTTGGAAATAATGTTTGACACTCCAGAAGGGCAGCCAAAGCTGGCTTATTCATAGGGAGTCTCCCCTTTGTTTTGGATTCTGTTTCTTCTAGTCCTTAAAATCCCTCCCTTGTTGAGGATTCTTTTTCACATGAGTATGTCTCAATACAGACTTAAGGTACTGGAATCCCGCTTTTAAACAACAAACTTCAGCACAGACAGAAAACAAAATGAGGTACAAATAGGCTACCACCCTCAGGTAATTCATGGACATTTTTTCCAGAGTGATCTGATCTACTTTCTTATTTAAGGAGAGAGATTCTGAGAGCTCAGATGAGCCCTTTCTTGTATATCTGAATTAAGCACCTGCCCCTGTTCCCAGGGTTTGATTTATAGGACCTGCTTTTTTGCAACAGGTATCAGGTACATTCGGGTGTAATAAGATATGCCCTGGGGTCCTTCCTCTGATCTTTTCCCCCTTTCATTCTCCCCACACTCTCTGACTTTCCCTCCCGAGTCTCATTCAGAACCACAAGAATCGATCTTGTGTGCCAGGCCAGTGTGAGGGTTTGTCTGTGAAGCTCAGCTGTTCTTATAATTTGGTGCCTTCCTTTGGCTTTAATATTTTTAATATTTCTCAGTAGCCGGGCTTGCAACTGAGCAGGAAAACCGTGTCCCAACTCCCTCATGTTTGGTAGAAGAGGCCAGTATCTTACACACTAAGCATGGGTCTGGGACCACAGCCTCCGTGAAATGTCACAGCCTCTCCAAGCTCAGCTCTTGGGAAAAACACGACATGGAGGCCTGTATGCGGCACCCCTGTCTTGCTTGTAGTTTGCGAACTGCTCCCTCCCGGTCACCTGCCCACCTCCGCTATATACCCCCTTTATCTCTACCCTAAATTAAAAGTGCTTCCATGCTCCAGAATGTTCTCTACATCCCTCCACCCCAATTCCTTCAATATTCATTTATTTGTGTCCCTTCTCTTATGATAAGAAATATGACTGAGTTAATGTAGTTCACAGGTTTGGAAAATAGAGAATCTGGGACTAAAATTCAGGCCTTCTTTTTTTGGCTGGTTTTTATTTTATTTATTTTTTCTAATACCTTATTGGAGTATAATTGCTTTACAATGGTGTGTTAGTTTCTGCTTTGCAACAAAGTGAATCAGCTATACATATACATATATCCCCACATCTCCTGCCTCTTGCATCTCCCTCCCACCCTCCCTATCCCACCCCTCTAGGTGGTCACAAAGCACCGAGCTGATCTCCCTGTGCTATGCGGCTGCTTCCCACTAGCTATCTGTTTTACATTTGGTAGTGTATAGATGTCCATGCCACTCTCTCACTTTGTCACAGTTTACCCTTCCCTCTCCCCGTGTCCTCAAGTCCATTCTCTACGTCTGCGTCTTTATTCCTGTCCTGCCCCTAGGTTCTTCAGAACCTTTTTTTTTTTCAGGCCTTCTTTCTCTTAATCCAGCAGGCTTCTTTTTGATCATTTCCATGTAATTCTGAAGAGCTCTTTTCTCACGTCTACGTGAATATGTAACTGTTTCCAATCCCATTTTTGTTGTATGCCCTGTATTGGACCATAATTTGGCAATAAGAAAAGTGTGATCTTATTCTATAAATGTTCTACATCATCTTTACAGAGTAAAACACTTTCTGTTCTAGTTGGAGAAAAGTTGTCAGAAGTTTGTCTAACTGGGTCTTATATGATCTAAACAGTTATTACCTTTACCAAAAACATTAACAACAACAACAGGAACCAAATTTGGAATTGAGAAATTCGTCAGATGTTCAGAAAAGCTGTGGAACTAGATTAACCTGGAAGAACGAGGACACTGTAATTGAAAAAAAAGCTTTTCTTGAATTTTAACTCTAGAATTTGGTCACCCCTAGTCTCATATATCTTACAGTGTCTTGGGGACAGCAGGTTATCATGACCAGACCAGCAGGAGAGTTTGTTGCATGAGCTCATGTATACATAACAGCTCCGTGATGCTGGAGACATTTATGAGGCTTATTATGTTTCAGCTCTTGTTTAACGGCAAGCCCCTACTTGGGCAGTGGAATCCTGCTGATTTACTACTTAGGAATAAATTACAGTTTAGAATTTGGATTTTTCATGGTTTTCTTTGTGTCAGCATAAATAAACTTAGCTAATAGGGCTGTGTCTCGTTGCCTATTAGACTGGCTGTAAGTAAAAGGCTTCCTGGCTTGTGAAAAGTATCAGCAAGATGAGAGGACTGAACTGATTTACCTGAAAGTATTTATCATCTCGAGGGCTTTGGGACGTAGATGTCAAATGCCGCCAATTCTCAGCATTTCCTAACTCATACTTTGAGCTTATACCTTTTATTTTTCCATCAGTTCTAATATTATTATTGAAGAAGCCATTATCCCTGGGGACTGGAAAGTCGTTCTTGATCAATTAAGGAGGCAGAGATGCCCGAGAGGCTGCTCAGGACCATCTCCATCTTTGTGTATTGTTCTCTTGATGGAATCTAGAGTGACGCCTCCACAAGCTTTGAGGGCAAGTTCACAATTTTGTAATTACTGAGAGAAAAAGTGGAATGCCATTTCTAGGTCTTCATCCAGAGTGATTTCTTGGCTCCAATTCCCCCATTTCATTTGCAGAAACGGCTTTTTGGTGTTAGTTAACATTCAAGGAATAGTTTCAAGTTTTACAACTGCAAAAGGGTCATTATTTTTATCAGTGTGCTGGAGGTTATTTTGAGTCTGACTACGGAGGGCCTGATTCAATAAAATCTCAGCCTGAGTCTCCCAGCAGGATGCTCAAACCATGGGAATTCAACGGGAGAGCCCACATGGGCTTCTATGATACTGAACCAGGGCTGAATTTCCATTTAATCATTCTCAAGAAATCAAAAGACACTTTGGGATTAAATGGCAAACCTTTTAACTAGGAATTCCTCAGCCAAAATGGCCAATTAGCATTTAAATTGCAGAACTGCCTTATGTAAGAGGGAATGAGTAACGGAAGAAATAAAATATCTTCCTTATTAGTTAAAAAGGTAAACCCAGAAACATGGAGTTATCGTGAAATAAGCATTCTCTCCTAGGACAGGGAAAGTACCACAGGGCTTTTGTTGCAAAGGAGAATAAAAAAAGACCTGAATTATTTACTTACGCTCATGCTTTTAGCTTTAATTGGCAAAATTGGCTCAAGTGAATGATATTTGAACCTGCCCTCTAATCATATATATATATTTTTTCTATGAGCTTGTTTTATTTTAATACATATATATATATTCAGATTCCACATATAAGAGAGATCATGTGGTATTTGTCTTTCTCTGTCTGACTTATTTTACTTAGTATAATGCCCTTTCTATCTCTTTATTGATATTCACTAGTTGTTTATGCATCATTCTCCTGATTGGTTTTAGTTCTATGCCCATGTTTTCCTTTAGTTCTTTGAGCATATTTAAGATAATTAATTTAAACAGAATAAAGAAAAAACAGAATGAAAAGAACTCAGGACAGTCTCAGAGACCTCTGGGACAACATTAAACGCACCAATATTTGAATTATAGGGTTCCCAGAAGAAGAAGAGAAAAAGAAAGGGTCTGAAAACATATCTGAAGAGATTTTTATGGTAACTATATATTTTTACATAACGTTTTGCAAATGACTCGACAACTCAGTTTTTATGACTTCAAATTATTTAAAAAATAAGTTCTTTTATTACTGGAAAACAAAAAGAATACATTATATTTAGAAATGACCTACATTCAGTTTTATGTATTCATAAAATCTTTGGCCCATTGAAGTCTCCTTCCCAACCTAGTATGCACCTCAGGGGCTTGGAGGCCAAAGAGAATGGGAATTGGCTTAGGGGAAAAAACCCACACATTTCTGGCATGACTGCATATAAGGAAAACTTAAAACCTTCCAGAAATGTAGTTGAAAATGTCTCTTAAGAAATTGTTTATGATCTTTCCCTGTATAGGACCATCTAACTTTTAGGCTCTGCTCTCACCAAACTCGTTGAGTATGTAAATTTCAAATGTTGGTTCTCCACCGACATTTACTAATGTTGTTATTGTTATGTGTTTGTATTCCTCCTTTTAAAAAATTAAAATGGTACAGCAAATTAGATGGTTGTTGTTATACTTTGCAATGTTCTTCTTCTCCCTGTCAGGCCCTCCCCGTGGTACCACAGATTCCATGGGATTCCATGACATGTCACACTTGGTGTAGACTAGCAGTTGCGGACTGGAAGGGATCTGCCCACTTCTTACTCTGGTAGCTGTGTTTTCAAAAGGGGTGATACAGTTAGGAAATTATAGGCCCATTTGGATTTTCACACAGATGGGGAGAGAATGCATTTTGAAGGTAAATATCCTGCAGAGGACCACCAAGGAATTCTTTACACACTCATTCAGACTACAAGAGTGATGGGTTTATATGTGACACTTCTAGGTAGTATTTTTATTTTTAAAGGAAGTAAAATATGCATGAAAAGGAATGAAAATAGTGTCAGAGACATATTTGGCTTTGTGGCTATGTGCCTTTCTCATAAGGAGACTACAAGAACTCTGCCCAAACATAGAAACTGGTCTTAGTTAAAGCTCTAGACCCTGTTTTAATCTGTTTTAAGCATGACAAAAATTAAACCATTCATATACTTTGAAAAAATATTATTTAAAAAAATGTCTGTTACTGAAGACTAGTTTAGAAATAGATACAAGAAATCCTGTTTCTGTTGACAGCACCGTCCTAGGCAATTATAACTTGAAAACTTAAAGTCATCAGTATTCAGCCCTACTTTTTCTTTGCTACTTAGGTCCAAGTGGTACTGAAGTTTTCTGATTTATACCCAGAGTTTTTTGGGTTTTGCTTTGATCCCTCCTTTGTATTCCCATTGCAACAGTTTTCACTTTATCTGGATGAAACTTTTCAGTAGCCTCACAATTTCTTATCTTCCTCTGATCCATGAACGTTGTCATCAACATTATCCTTTTGAAACAATAAATCTATCCTTTCACTCACTTGTGCAAAAGCATTTGTGTCCCTCAATTGCCTCAGAATAAAATGCAGTCTTCTTCCCTGGCATCATTCAAGTTGTGCCACAATTTGGCTGCATCTTTCCTTTTAAGGATTTCATTGCTACTCACTAATTAGCCCACTCACTTCTGCTGCTATGTATTTGCTCACTACTATGCATCCGTTTCAATGAACTATCCTGCCCTGCAATCTCTGAGGGCCAAAGTTCCTTATAATTTTCAAGGGCTAGCAGAAATGCCACTTCTCTAAGATACCCATCATCTTTCTCCTTGTAGCTATCCTAACGCTTTGTTTTTGTTTAATTCTTGACCATTGTTTAGCTTTTTAATATACATTTTTTGCTGAGAAATGTTTTACATACAGTAAAATGCACAGTTCTTAAGAAGATACTTCAATCTGTTCAAATAAATGCTTGCAACTGTGGAATCCACACCCTTAGGTGTAGTTCATTTTCTGTTTTACTGATTTTCACTCTACTGTTTCATTCCTTCTAATTGCTTTAGTGTATATTTTTCTACTTTTTCTACCTTAAGATGTAAACTGAGACAGCTCTTTAAGACTTTTCTTCCTGTCTAAAGTGTGCACTTGATACATATCTCGTTATAAATATCACTGTTGCCGAGTCCCCCCATTTTAATATGTTGTCTTTTTCTTTTCCTTCAGTTTAAATACATATCTAATTTCCCATGTAATCTCATTTTTGTCCCTGGGTTTTTTAAAACTGTGATTTTTAACTTTCACATGTTTGTGGCATTCTACAAATATCTTTTTGTTTTCGATTCCTACTTTAATTCCATTGTGGTCAGAAAATGAAGTCTGTATCATTTCAATAATATGAACTTAATAAGATTTCTTTTATGTCCCATCATATGGTCCATTTGTTGAATATTGCACGTGCACTTAAAAAGAATGTGTGCTCTACTGCTTCAATGAAATGTCAATCAGGTCTCAGTTTACTGAGAGTGTCGATCAGATGTGTATCTGTTACTGCTTTTTCTTTTACTTTTGGTTTACTTTTTTCATTAATAATTGAAACAAGAGTTAATATCTCCAAGTATCATTAGAAGACTTGTCTATTTGTCCTTTAATTCTCTCAGTTTTTGCTTTATGTATCTTGATTTTCTTTTACAAGGTGCACACACATGCCTCTCTGTGGAACTGACATTTCTATCATTATGAAATGTCCTTCTTTATTTTGGGTAATACTCCATGCTTGGAAACATGTTTTCTAGCCACTCCAGCTTTCTTATGTTTAATGTTTACATGGTACATCATTATTCATCATTGTACTTTTAACCTAGCCATGTCCTTATATTCAAAACAAAACTCTTGTTAAAAGCATATAGTGGGGTCTTGGTTTTGTTTTCTCCAATCCGACAATCTCTACCCTAAATCGGAGTTTTTCATCCATTTACATTTAAAATAATTATTAATGAAGTTGGGTTTACTTCCATTATCTTGTCGTTTTTCCCCTACTTGTCCCATCTATCTATGTTTCCTTTTCTTTTTTTCATTGCTTCTTGTAGATTAATAAATGTCCCTTTTGTTATCTTCTGTTTGGATTCCACTTTATCTTGACTATTGTCTCATTAGCTGTACCCCCTTGCTTTAGTTTTAGGAGTTGCTCTATGGTTTGCAATATGCAATTAACTTATTGAAGTCTACCTTGTATGACTGTATGAATATTACATACCACTTCACGTGTAAGGTGATACATTCACAGCAACATACTTTTAGGACTCCTCTCATTCTTGTCATTGTTGTTATATATTGTCCTTCTTCACCTGTTATAAACTCCATAATACATTGCTATTATTTTTTTAAAATACAGCAGTCCCCCCACCTTATCTGCAGTTTCACTTTACATGTTTTCAGTTTTACAGTTTTACAGTTACCAAGGTCAACCACGGGTAACTGGGAAAATTCCAGAAATAAACAATACATAAAATCTAAATTGATATGTAGCTGTTCTGAGTAGCATCATGAAATCTCATGCAGTCCTGCTCTCTTCTCCTGCCTGGCAGAGGAATCGTCCCTGTGTCCACACCGGATGTGCTACCAGCCTGTTAATCACTTAGTAGTCCTCTGGGTTATCAGATGGACTGTTGCGCTACTGTGGAGAGCTTGCATTCAGGTGACTTTTATTTTACTTAATATTGGCCTCAAAGCACAAGAAGGGTGATTCTGGCAATGTGGATGCGCCAAAGAGAAGCTGTAAAGTGCTTCCTTAAGTGAGAAGATGAAAGTTCTCAACTTATTAAGAAAGAAAAAAAAATCATAGGCTGAGGCCACTAAGATCTGTGGTCAGAATGAATCTGCTATCCCTGAAATTGTACAGAAGGAAAAAGAAATTTGAGCTAGTTTTGCTTTTGTATCTCAAACTGTTGCTTACAGTGCATGGTAAGTGTTTAGTTGAGATGCAAAAGGCATTAAATTTGTATAATATATGTTGAGAAAGAGCATATTCACATAACTTTTATTACAGTATGTTGTTATAACTGTTCTATTTTATTGTTAGTTATTGTTAATCTCGTACTGTGCCTAGTTTATAAATTAAGCTTTATAATAGGTATGTATGCATAGGAAAAAACATAGTATACCAAGGGGTCTAGCTGCCATTTCAGGCACCCACCGGGCGGGGGTGTCTTGAAACATATCCTCCACAGACAAGAGGGAACTACTGTATTCAGTTTGTTTATTTATTTATTTATTTATTTATTTTTGGCTGCACTGGGTCTTTGTTGCTGTGTGCGGGCTTTCTCTAGTTGAGGCGAGCGGGGGGCTACTCTTTGTTGCGGTGCGTGGGCTTCTCATTGCGGTGGCTTCTATTGTTGTAGAGCAGGGGCTCTAGGCATGCGGGCTTCAGTAGTTGTGGCACGTGGGCTCAGTAGTTGTGGTTTGTGAGCTCTAGAGCGCAGGCTCAGTAATTGTGGTGCACCGTGGTGCACTGGCTTAGTTGCTCCACGGTATGTGGGATCTTCCCGGACCAGGGCTCGAACCCGTGTCCCTTGCATTGGTAGGCAGATTCTTATCCACTGCACCACCAGGGAAGCCCTGTATTCAGTTTTTTTAAGCAAATTTTAAAAGGGAAAATGTCTTTTCTGTTTACCCACATATTTCCCACTTCCATTGCTTTCATTTCTATGTGTAATCCAAATTTCCATCTGGCATTATTCTGCTTAAGCCTGAAGAACCTTATTTGACATTTCTTTTAGAGCAGGTCTGTGGTGATGAATTCCTCTAGCTTTTGTTTATTTTAACATGTCTTTATTTCAACTTCATTTTTGAAGAATGTTCACTGGTTATAGAATTCTAATTTGACATGTTTTCTTTTAGTGTTTTTAAGATGTCAGTCCAATGTCTTCTGGCTTGCATTGTTTCTGATGAGAAATATAATCCTTTCACTTGTTTTTTTTTTCCCTCTATTTTTGATATATTTATTTTTTCCTACTGCTGTTTAAGATTTTCTTTTTATCATTATTTTTCAGCAATATGACCATGGTAGTTCTATAAGTGGCTTGTGTGTGTTTAATCTATTACTGAGTTTTTTGGATCTGTGAGTCAATATCATTTGAAGTTATTATTTCTTCAAGGATGTTTTCTACCCCAATTTCTCTCCTCTTTTCCTCCTAGGACTCCATGTACATATATCCGAGCACTGCCATTTTCCCACTTGTCAGTGAGACTGTGTTCATTTAATTTTTCAGTATTTTTATTCCGTGTGCTTCACTTTAGATATTTCCTACTGCCATATCTTCAGGTTTTCTGATATTCTTTTCTACAGTATCCAGTTTACTGCAAAGCACATCAAATGATGATTTAATTTCAGGTATTTTATTTTTAATAGAATTTCTGTTAACTATTTTCCACAGTTTCCATTTCTCTACTGTGCTTGTCCTATCTGTTTCCTCATTATGCTCATCATTTCTTTTGTCTTTGTTTGCTAATTACAACACCTCTGTCATCTCTGGATCTATTTTAATGACTTTTTGGAATAAACTGTCTGTGATTATGGGTCACATTTTGTTTCTTCTTTGTATGTCTAGTAATTAAAAATAAAATTTTAGTGGATATTGTGAATGCTACTTTTGTTAAATGCCAAGAGTTGGTTTTTTTTTTTTCACATGAGTATTGGTTTTGTTCTGGCAGAGAGTTAATTTACTAATAGTTCTGCTTCATTTTTCAATGACTTTTAAAGGTAGATGCATATAAAGTAGCTCTTATAAGTCTAGAATAGTCT